>NC_039359.1:70805818-70834365 GCF_003573695.1 Papaver somniferum
TCTGAAACTTGGTAAGACCGATGAATATCTAACCTTTTACAGTTAAGATTCCCTTGGAATATTCTACAAAAACCTTAAACACACACAATTTCGTCAAGTTCGGGAAAAAAACTGGATCCGAGGTCGAAACCTGGCCGGGAGCGGATTCCTATAACTCCGAAACTTAGTAAGAACGATGAATATCAAACCTTTTACAGGTAAGATTCCCTTGGAATATTATCTAAAAACCTTAAACACACACAGTTTCGTCAAGTTCAGAAAAGAAATGGCTCTGAGGTCGAAACCTGGCCAGGAGCGGACTCCTATAAGTCCGAAACTTGGTAAGAACGATGAATATATAACCTTTTACAGGTAAGATTCCCTTGGAATATTCTCCAAAAACCTTAAACACACACAATTTCGTCATGTTCGGGAAAGAAACTGGCTCCGAGGTCAAAACCTGGCCAGGAGCAGACTCCTATAAGTCCGAAACTTGGTAAGAATGATGAATATCGAACCTTTTACAGGTAGGATTCCCTTGGAATATTCTCCAAAAACCTTAAACACACATAATTTCGTAAAGTTCGGGAAAGAAACTGGCTCCGAGGTCGAAACCTGGCGAGGAGGTAAGAACGATGAATATCTAACCTTTTACGGGTAATATTCCCTTGGAATATTCTCCAAAAACCTTAAACACACACAATTTCGTCAGGTTCGGGAAAAAAACTGGCTCCTACGTCCAAACCTGGCCGGGAGCGGACTCTTATAAGTCCGAAACTTGGTAAGAACGATGAATATCAAACCTTTTACAGGTATGATTCCCTTGGAATATTCTCCAAAAACCTTAACACACACAGTTTCGTCAAGTTCGCGAAAGAAACTGGCTTTGAGGTCGAAACATGGCCAGAAGCGGACTCCTATAAGTCTGAAACTTGGTAAGAACAATGAATATCTAACCTTTTACAGGTAAGATTACATTGGAATATTCTCCAAAAACCTTAAACACACAAAATTTCGTCAAGTTCGGGAAAGAAACTGGCTCCGAGGTCGAAACCTGGCCAGGAGCGGACTCCTATAAGTCTGAAACTTGGTAAGAACGATGAATATCTAACTTTTTACAGGTAAGATTCCCTTGGAATATTCTCCAAAACCCTTAACCACGTACAGTTTCGTCAAGTTCGGGAAAGAAACTGGTTCCGAGGTCGAAATCTGGCCAAGAGCGGACTCTTATAAGTCCGAAACTTGGTAAGAACGATGAATATCTAACCTTTTACAGGTAAGATTCCCTTGGAATATTCTCCAAAAACCTTAAACACACACAATTTTGTCAGGTTCGGGAAAAAAACTGGCTCCGACGTCCAAACCAGGCCGGGAGAGGACTCCTATAAGTCCGAAACTTGGTAAGAACGATGAATATCAAACCTTTACAGGTATGATTCCCTTGGAATATTCTCCAAAAACCTTAAACACACACAGTTTCGTCAAGTTCGGGAAAGAAACTGGCTTTGAGGTCGAAACATGGCCAGAAGCGAACTCCTATAAGTCTGAAACTTGGTAAGAAAAATGAATATCTAACCTTTTTACAGGTAAGATTCCATTGGAATATTCTCATAAAACCTTAAACACACACAATTTCCTCAAGTTCGGGAAAGAAACTAGCTCCGAGGTCGAAACCTGGCCAGGAGCGGACTCCTATAAGTCCGAAACTTGGTAAGAACGTTGAATATCTTTCCTTTTACTGGTAAGATTCCCTTGGAATATTCTCTAAAATCCTTAAACACACACAGTTTCATCAAGTTCGAGAAAGAAACTGGCTCCGAGGTCGAAACTTGGCCAGGAGCGGACTCCTATAAGTCCGAAACTTGGTAAGAACGATGAATATCTAACCTTTTACAGGTAAGATTCGCTTGGAATATTCTCCAAAAACCATAAACACACACAGTTTCGTCAAGTTCGGGAAAGAAACTGGCTTTGAGGTCGAAATATGGCCAGAAGCGGACTCCTATAAGTATGAAACTTGGTAAGAACAATGAATATCTAACCTTTACAGGTAAGATTCCCTTGGAATATTCTCCAAAAATCTTAAATACACAAAATTTCGTCAAGTTCGGGAAAGAAACTGGCTCTGAGGTCGAAACCTGGCCGTGAGAGGACTCTTATAAGTCTGAAACTTGGTAAGAACGATGAATATCTAACTTTTTACAGGTAAGATTCCCTTGGAATATTCTCCAAAACCCTTTAACACATACAGTTTCGTCAAGTTCGAGAAAGAAACTGGCTCCGAGGTCGAAACCTGGCCAGGAGCGGACTCTTATAAGTCTGAAACTTGGTAAGAACGATGAATATCTAACCTTTTACAGGTAAGATTCCCTTGGAATATTCTCCAAAAACCTTAAACACACACAATTTCGTCAGGTTCGGCAAAAAAACTGGCTCCGACGTCCAAACCAGGCCGGGAGCGGACTCCTATAAGTCCGAAACTTGGTAAGAACGATGAATATCAAACCTTTAATGGTATGATTCCCTTGGAATATTCTCCAAAAACCTTAAACACACACGGTTTCGTCAAGTTCGGGAAAGAAACTGGCTTTGAGGTCGAAACATGGCCATAAGCGGACTCCTATAAGTCTGAAACTTGGTAAGAACAATGAATATCTAACCTTTTACACGTAAGATTCCATTGTAATATTCTTCAAAAACCTTAAACACACACAATTTTGTCAAGTTCGAGAAAGAAACTGGCTCCGAGGTCGAAACCTGGCCAGGAGCGGACTCTTATAAGTCTGAAACTTGGTATGAACGATGAATATCTAACTTTTTACAAGTAAGATTCCCTTGGAATATTCTCCAAAACCCTTAAACACACAGTTTCGTCAAGTTTGGGAAAGAAACTGGCTTTGAGGTCGAAACATGGCCAAAAGCGGACCCCTATAAGTCTGAACTTGGTAAGAACAATGAATATCTAACCTTTTATAGGTAAGATTCCATTGGAATATTCTCCAAAAACCTTAAACACACACAATTTCGTCAAGTTCGGGAAAAAAACTGGCTCCGAGGTCAAAACCTGGCCAGGAGCGGACTCCTATAAGTCTGAAACTTGGTAAGAACGATGGATATCGAACCTTTTACAAGTAAGATTCCCTTAAAATATTCTCCAAAAACCTTACACACACACAGTTTCGTCAAGTTCGGGAAAGAAACTGGCTTTGAGGTCGAAACATTGCCAGAAGCGGACTCATATAAGTCTGAAACTTGGTAATAACAATGAATATCTAACCTTTTACAGGTAAGATTTCATTGGAATATTCTCCAAAAACCTTAAACACACACAATTTCGTCAAGTTAGGGAAAGAAACTGGCTCCGAGGTCAAAACCTGGCCAGGAGCGGACTCCTATAAGTCCGAAACTTGGTAAGAACGATGAATATCTAACCTTTTACAGATAAGATTCCCTTGGAATATTCTCCAAAAACCTTAAACATACACAATTTTGTCAAGTTCTGGAAAGAAACTGGCTCCGAGGTCGAAACCTTGCCGAGAGTGGAATCCTATAAGTCTGAAACTTGGTAAGAACGATGAATATCTAACCTTTTACAGATAAGATACCCTTGGATTATTCTCCAAAAACCTTAAATATACACAATTTCGTCAAGTTCTAGAAAGAAACTGGCTCCGAGGTAGAAACCTGGCCGGGAGCGGACTCCCATAAGTCTGAAACTTGGTAAGAATGATGAATATCTAACCTTTTACAAGTAAGATTCCCTTGGAATATTCTCCAAAAACCTTAAGCACACACAGTTTCGTCAAGTTCGGGAAAGAAACTGGCTCCGAGGTCGAAACTTGGCCAGGAACGGCCTCCTATAAGTCTGAAAATTGGTAAAAACAATGAATATCTAACCTTTTACAGGTAAGATTCCCTTGGAATATTCTCCAAAAACCTTAAACACACACAATTTCGTCAGGTTCGGGAAAAAAACTGGCTCCGACGTCCAAACCAGGCCGGGAGCGGACTCCTATAAGTCCGAAACTTGGTAAGAACGATGAATATCAAACCTTTACAAGTATGATTCCCTTGGAATATTCTCCAAAAACCTTAAACACACACAGTTTCGTCAAGTTCGGGAAAGAAACTGGCTTTGAGGTCGAAACATGGCCAGAAGCGAACTCCTATAAGTCTGAAACTTGGTAAGAAAAATGAATATCTAACCTTTTACAGGTAAGATTCCATTGGAATATTCTCCAAAAACCTTAAACACACACAATTTCGTCAAGTTCGGGAAAGAAATTGGCTCCGAGGTCGAAACCTGGCCAGGAGCGGACTCATATAAGTCCGAAACTTGGTAAGAACGTTGAATATCTTTCCTTTTACTGGTAAGATTCCCTTGGAATATTCTCTAAAATCCTTAAACACACACAGTTTCATCAAGTTCGAGAAAGAAACTGGCTCCGAGGTCGAAACTTGGCCAGGAGCGGATTCCTATAAGTCCGAAACTTGGTAAGAACGATGAATATCTAACCTTTTACAGGTAAGATTCCCTTGGAATATTCTCCAAAAACCATAAACACACACAGTTTCGTCAAGTTCGGGAAAGAAACTGGCTTTTAGGTCGAAACATGGCCAGAAGCGGACTCCTATAAGTCTGAAACTTGGTAAGAACAATGAATATCTAACCTTTACAGGTAAGATACCATTGGAATATTCTCCAAAAACCTTAAACACACAAAATTTCGTCAAGTTCGGGAAAGAAACTGGCTCTGAGGTCAAAACCTGGCCGGGAGAGGACTCTTATAAGTCTGAAACTTGGTAAGAACAATGAATATCTAACTTTTTACAGGTAAGATTCCCTTGGAATATTCTCCAAAACCCTTTAACACATACAGTTTCGTCAAGTTCGAGAAAGAAACTGGCTCCGAGGTCGAAACCTGGCCAGGAGCGGACTCTTATAAGTCTGAAACTTGGTAAGAACGATGAATATCTAACCTTTTACAGGTAAGATTCCCTTGGAATATTCTCCAAAAACCTTAAACACACACAATTTCGTCAGGTTCGGGAAAAAAACTGGCTCCGACGTCCAAATCAGGCCGGGAGCGGACTCCTATAAGTCCGAAACTTGGTAAGAACGATGAATATCAAACCTTTAATGGTATGATTCCCTTGGAATATTCTCCAAAAACCTTAAACACACACAGTTTCGTCAAGTTCGGGTAAGAAACTGGCTTTGAGGTCGAAACATGGCCAGAAGCGGACTCCTATAATTCTGAAACTTGGTAAGAAAAATGATTATCTAACCTTTTACAGGTAAGATTCCATTGTAATATTCTCCAAAAACCTTAAACACACACAATTTCGTCAAGTTCGAGAAAGAAACTGGCTCCGAGGTCGAAACCTGGCCAAGAGCGGACTCTTATAAGTCTGAACTTGGTAAGAACGATGAATATCTAACTTTTTACAAGTAAGATTCCCTTGGAATATTCTCCAAAACCCTTAAACACACACAGTTTCGTCAAGTTTGGGAAAGAAACTGGCTTTGAGGTCGAAACATGGCCAAAAGCGGACTCCTATAAGTCTGAAACTTGGTATGAACAATGAATATCTAACCTTTTATAGGTAAGATTCCATTGGAATATTCTCCAAAAACCTTAAACACACACAATTTCGTCAAGTTCGGGAAAGAAACTGGCTCCGAGGTCAAAACCTGGCCAGGAGCGGACTCCTATAAGTCTGAAACTTGGTAAGAACGATGAATATCGAACCTTTTACAGGTAAGATTCCCTTAAAATATTCTCCAAAAACCTTACACACACACAGTTTCGTCAAGTTCGGGAAAGAAACTGGCTTTGAGGTCGAAACATGGCCAGAAGCGGACTCCTATAAGTCTGAAACTTGGTAACAACAATGAATATCTAACCTTTTACAAGTAAGATTCCATTGGAATATTCTCCAAAAACCTTAAACACACACAATTTCGTCAAATTCGGGAAAGAAACTGGCTCCGAGGTCAAAACCTGTCCAGGAGCGGACTCCTATAAGTCCGAAACTTGGTAAGAACGATGAATATCTAACCTTTTACAGATAATAGTCCCTTGGAATATTCTCCAAAAACCTTAAACATACACAATTTTGTCAAGTTCTGGAAAGAAACTGGCTCCGAGGTCGAAACCTTGCCGAGAGTGGAATCCTATAAGTCTGAAACTTGGTAAGAACGATGAATATCTAACCTTTTACAGATAAGATTCCCTTGGATTATTCTCCAAAAACCTTAAATATACACAATTTCGTCAAGTTCTAGAAAGAAACTGGCTCCGAGGTAGAAACCTGGCCGGGAGCGGACTCCCATAAGTCTGAAACTTGGTAATAATGATGAATATATAACCTTTTACAAGTAAGATTCACTTGGAATATTCTCCAAAAACCTTAAGCACACACAGTTTCGTCAAGTTCGGGAAAGAAACTGGCTCCGAGGTCGAAACTTGGCCAGGAACGGCCTCCTATAAGTCTGAAACTTGGTAAAAACAATGAATATCTAACCTTTTACAGGTAAGACTCCCTTGGAATATTCTCCAAAAACCTTAAACACACACAATTTCGTCAGGTTCGGGAAAAAAACTGGCTCCGACGTCCAAACCAGGCCGGGAGCGGACTCCTATAAGTCCGAAACTTGGTAAGAACGATGAATATCAAACCTTTAATGGTATGATTCCCTTGGAATATTCTCCAAAAACCTTAAACACACACAGTTTCGTCAAGTTCTGGAAAGAAACTGTCTTAGAGGTCGAAACATGTCCAGAAGCGGACTCCTATAAGTCTGAAACTTGGTAAGAACAATGAATATCTAACCTTTTACAGGTAAGATTCCATTGGAATATTCTCCAAAAACCTTAAACACACACAATTTCGTCAAGTTCGGGAAAGAAACTGGCTCCGAGGTCGAAACCTGGCCAGGAGCGGACTCTTATAAGTCTGAAACATGGTAAGAACGATGAATATCTAACTTTTTACAAGTAAGATTCCCTTGGAATATTCTCCAAAACCCTTAAACACACACAGTTTCGTCAAGTTTGGGAAAGAAACTGGCTTTGAGGTCGAAACATGGCCAAAAGCGGACTCCTATAAGTCTGAAACTTGGCAAGAACAATGAATATCTAACCTTTTATAGGTAAGATTCCATTGGAATATTCTCCAAAAACCTTAAACACACACAATTTCGTCAAGTTTGGGAAAGAAACTGGCTCCGAGGTCAAAACCTGGCCAGGAGCGGACTCCTATAAGTCTGAAACTTGGTAAGAACGATGAATATCGAACCTTTTACAGGTAAGATTCCCTTGGAATATTCTCCAAAAACCTTACACACACAGTTTCGTCAAGTTCGGGAAAGAAACTGGCTTTGAGGTCGAAACATGGCCAGAAGCGGACTCCTATAAGTCTGAAACTTGGTAATAACAACGAATATCTAACCTTTTACAGGTAAGAATCCATTGGGATATTCTCCAAAAACCTTAAACACACACAATTTCGTCAAGTTCGGGAAAGAAACTGGCTCCGAGGTCAAAACCTGGCCAGGAGCGGACTCCTATAAGTCCGAAACTTGGTAAGAACGATGAATATCTAACCTTTTACAGATAAGATTCCCTTGGAATATTCTCCAAAAACCTTAAACATACACAATTTTGTCAAGTTCTGGAAAGAAACTGGCTCCGAGGTCGAAAACTTGCCGAGAGTGGAATCCTATAAGTCTGAAACTTGGTAAGAACGATGAATATCTAACCTTTTACAGATAAGATTCCCTTGGAAAATTCTCCGAAAACCTTAAACATACACAAGTTTGTCAAGTTCTGGAAAGAAACTGGCTCCGAGGTCGAAACCTTGCCGAGAGTGGAATCCTATAAGTCTGAAACTTGGTAAGAACGATGAATATCTAACCTTTTACAGATAAGATTCCCTTGGATTATTCTCCAAAAACCTTAAATATACACAATTTCGTCAAGTTCTAGAAAGAAACTGGCTCCGAGGTAGAAACCTGGCCGGGAGCGGACTCCCATAAGTCTGAAACTTGGTAAGAATAATGAATATCTAACCTTTTACAAGTAAGATTTCCTCGGAATATTCTCCAAAAACCATAAACACACACAGTTTCGTCAAGTTCGGGAAAGAAACTGGCTTTGAGGTCGAAACATGGCCAGAAGAGGACTCCTATAAGTCTGAAACTTGGTAAGAACAATGAATATCTAACTTTTTACATGTAAGATTCCATTGGAATATTCTCCAAAAACCTTAAACACACAAAATTTCGTCAAGTTCGGGAAAGAAACTGGCTCCGAGGTAGAAACCTGGCCGGGAGAGGACTCCTATAAGTCTGAAACTTGGTAAGAACGATGAATATATAACCTTTTACAGATAAGATTCCCTTGGATTATTCTCCAAAAACCTTAAATATATACAATTTCGTCAAGTTCTAGAAAGAAACTGGCTCCGAGGTCAAAACCTGGCCAGGAGCAGACTCCTATAAGTCCGAAACTTGGTAAGAATGATGAATATAGAACCTTTTACAGGTAAGATTCCCTTTGAATATTCTCCAAAAACCTTAAACACACACAATTTCGTCAGGTTCGGGAAAAAAACTGGCTCCGACGTCCAAACCTGGCCGGGAGCGGACTCCTATAAGTCCGAAACTTGGTAAGAACGATGAATATCTAACCTTTTACAGATAATAGTCCCTTAGAATATTCTCCAAAAACCTTAAACATACACAATTTTGTCAAGTTCTGGAAAGAAACTGGCTCCGAGGTCGAAACCTTGCCGAGAGTGGAATCCTATAAGTCTGAAACTTGGTAAGAACGATGAATATCTAACCTTTTACAGATAAGATTCCCTTGGATTATTCTCCAAAAACCTTAAATATACACAATTTCGTCAAGTTCTAGAAAGAAACTGGCTCCGAGGTAGAAACCTGGCCGGGAGCGGACTCCCATAAGTCTGAAACTTGGTAATAATGATGAATATCTAACCTTTTACAAGTAAGATTCACTTGGAATATTCTCCAAAAACCTTAAGCACACACAGTTTCGTCAAGTTCGGGAAAGAAACTGGCTCCGAGGTCGAAACTTGGCCAGGAACGGCCTCCTATAAGTCTGAAACTTGGTAAAAACAATGAATATCTAACCTTTTACAGGTAAGACTCCCTTGGAATATTCTCCAAAAACCTTAAACACACACAATTTCGTCAGGTTCGGGAAAAAAACTGGCTCCGACGTCCAAACCAGGCCGGGAGCGGACTCCTATAAGTCCGAAACTTGGTAAGAACGATGAATATCAAACCTTTAATGTTATGATTCCCTTGGAATATTCTCCAAAAACCTTAAACACACACAGTTTCGTCAAGTTCTGGAAAGAAACTGTCTTAGAGGTCGAAACATGTCCAGAAGCGGACTCCTATAAGTCTGAAACTTGGTAAGAACAATGAATATCTAACCTTTTACAGGTAAGATTCCATTGGAATATTCTCCAAAAACCTTAAACACACACAATTTCGTCAAGTTCGGGAAAGAAACTGGCTCCGAGGTCGAAACCTGGCCAGGAGCGGACTCTTATAAGTCTGAAACTTGGTAAGAACGATGAATATCTAACCTTTTACAGGTAAGATTCCCTTGGAATATTCTCCAAAAACCTTAAACACACACAATTTCGTCAGGTTCAGGAAAAAAACTGGCTCCGACGTCCAAACCAGGCCGGGAGCGGACTCCTATAAGTCTGAAACTTGGTAAGAACGATGAATATCAAACCTTTAATGGTATGATTCCCTTGGAATATTCTCCAAAAACCTTAAACACACAGTTTCGTCAAGTTCGGGTAAGAAACTGGCTTTGAGGTCGAAACATGGCCAGAAGCGGACTCCTATAAGTCTGAAACTTGGTAAGAAAAATGATTATCTAACCTTTTACAGGTAAGATTCCATTGTAATATTCTCCAAAAACCTTAAACACACACAATTTCGTCAAGTTCGAGAAAGAAACTGGCTCCGAGGTCGAAACCTGGCCAAGAGCGGACTCTTATAAGTCTGAACTTGGTAAGAACGATGAATATCTAACTTTTTACAAGTAAGATTCCCTTGGAATATTCTCCAAAACCCTTAAACACACACAGTTTCGTCAAGTTTGGGAAAGAAACTGGCTTTGAGGTCGAAACATGGCCAAAAGCGGACTCCTATAAGTCTGAAACTTGGTATGAACAATGAATATCTAACCTTTTATAGGTAAGATTCCATTGGAATATTCTCCAAAAACCTTAAACACACACAATTTCGTCAAGTTCGGGAAAGAAACTGGCTCCGAGGTCAAAACCTGGCCAGGAGCGGACTCCTATAAGTCTGAAACTTGGTAAGAACGATGAATATCGAACCTTTTACAGGTAAGATTCCCTTAAAATATTCTCCAAAAACCTTACACACACACAGTTTCGTCAAGTTCGGGAAAGAATCTGGCTTTGAGGTCGAAACATGGCCAGAAGCGGACTCATATAAGTCTGAAACTTGGTAATAACAATGAATATCTAACCTTTTACAGGTAAGATTTCATTGGAATATTCACAAAAAACCTTAAACACACACAATTTCGTCAAGTTAGGGAAAGAAACTGGCTCCGAGGTCAAAACCTGGCCAGGAGCGGACTCCTATAAGTCCGAAACTTGGTAAGAACGATGAATATCTAACCTTTTACAGATAAGATTCCCTTGGAATATTCTCCAAAAACCTTAAACATACACAATTTTGTCAAGTTCTGGAAAGAAACTGGCTCCGAGGTCGAAACCTTGCCGAGAGTGGAATCCTATAAGTCTGAAACTTGGTAAGAACGATGAATATCTAACCTTTTACAGATAAGATTCCCTTGGAAAATTCTCCGAAAACCTTAAACATACACAAGTTTGTCAAGTTCTGGAAAGAAACTGGCTCCGAGGTCGAAACCTTGCCGAGAGTGGAATCCTATAAGTCTGAAACTTGGTAAGAACGATGAATATCTAACCTTTTACAGATAAGATTCCCTTGGATTATTCTCCAAAAACCTTAAATATACACAATTTCGTCAAGTTCTAGAAAGAAACTGGCTCCGAGGTAGAAACCTGGCCGGGAGCGGACTCCCATAAGTCTGAAACTTGGTAAGAATAATGAATATCTAACCTTTTACAAGTAAGATTTCCTCGGAATATTCTCCAAAAACCATAAACACACACAGTTTCGTCAAGTTCGGGAAAGAAACTGGCTTTGAGGTCGAAACATGGCCAGAAGAGGACTCCTATAAGTCTGAAACTTGGTAAGAACAATGAATATCTAACTTTTTACATGTAAGATTCCATTGGAATATTCTCCAAAAACCTTAAACACACAAAATTTCGTCAAGTTCGGGAAAGAAACTGGCTCCGAGGTAGAAACCTGGCCGGGAGAGGACTCCTATAAGTCTGAAACTTGGTAAGAACGATGAATATATAACCTTTTACAGATAAGATTCCCTTGGATTATTCTCCAAAAACCTTAAATATACACAATTTCGTCAAGTTCTAGAAAGAAACTGGCTCCGAGGTCAAAACCTGGCTAGGAGCGGACTCATATAAGTCCGAAACTTGGTAAGAACGATGAATATCTAACCTTTTACAGGTAAGATTCCCTTGGAATATTCTCCAAAAACTTTAAACACACACAATTTCGTCAAGTTCTGGAAAAAAACTGGCTTTGAGGTCGAAACATGGCCAGAAGCGGACTCCTATAAGTCTGAAACTTGGTAAGAACAATGAATATCTAACCTTTTACGGTTAAGATTCCATTGGAATATTCTCCAAAAACCTTAAACACACAAAATTTCGTCAAGTTCGGGAAAGAAACTGCCTCCGAGGTCGAAACCTGGCCAGGAGCGGACTCCTATAAGTCCGAAACTTGGTAAGAACGATGAATATCAAACCTTTACAGGTATGATTCCCTTGGAATATTCTCCAAAAACCTTAAACACACACAATTTCGTCAAGTACGGGAAAGAAACTGGCTCCAAGGTCAAAACCTGGCCAGGAGCAGACTCCTATAAGTCCGAAACTTGGTAAGAATGATGAATATAGAACCTTTTACAGGTAAGATTCCCTTTGAATATTCTCCAAAAACCTTAAACACACACAATTTCGTCAGGTTCGGGAAAAAAACTGGCTCCGACGTCCAAACCTGGCCGGGAGCGGACTCCTATAAGTCCGAAATTTGGTAAGAACGATGAATATCAAACCTTTTACAGGTATGATTCCCTTGGAATATTCTCCAAAAACTTTAAACACACACAGTTTCGTCAAGTTCGGGAAAGAAACTGGCTTTGAGGTCGAAACATGGCCAGAAGCGGACTCCTATAACTCTGAAACTTGGTAAGAACAATGAATATCTAACCTTTTACAGGTAAGATTCCATTGGAATATTCTCCAAAAACCTTAAACACACAAAATTTCGTCAAGTTCGGGAAAGAAATGGCTCCGAGGTCGAAACCTGGCCAGGAGCGGACTCCTATAAGTCCGAAACTTGGTAAGAACGATGAATATCTAACCTTTTCAGGTAAGATTCCCTTGGAATATTCTCCAAAAACCTTAAACACACACAATTTCGTCAAGTTCGGGAAAGAAACTGGCTCTGAGGTCAAAACCTGGCCAAGAGCAGACTACTATAAGTCCGAAACTTGGTAAGAATGATGAATATCGAACCTTTTACAGGTAAGATTCGCTTGGAATATTCTCTAAAAACCTTAAACACACAGTTTCGTAAAGTTCGGGAAAGAAACTGGCTCTGAGGTCGAAACCTGGCAAGGAGCGGACTCTTATAAGTCCGAAACTTGGTAAGAACGATGAATATCTAACCTTTTACGGGTAATATTCCCTTGTAATATTCTCCAAAAACCTTAAACACACACAATTTCGTCAGGTTCGGGAAAAAAACTGGCTCCGACGTCCAAACCTGGCCGGGAGCGGACTCCTATAAGTCCGAAACTTGGTAAGAACGATGAATATCAAACCTTTTACAGGTATGATTCCCTTGGAATATTCTCCAAAACCTTAAACACACACAGTTTCGTCAAGTTCGGGAAAGAAACTGGCTTTGAGGTCGAAAGATGGCCAGAAGCGGTCTCCTATAAGTCTGAAACTTGGTAATAACAATGAATATCTAAACTTTTACAGGTAAGATTCCATTGGATTATTCTCCAAAAACCTTAAACACACAAAATTTCGTCAAGTTCCGGAAAGAAACTGGCTCCGAGGTCGAAACCTGGCCAGGAGCGGACTCCTATGAGTCCGAAACTTGGTAAGAACGATGAATATCTAACCTTTTACAGATAAGATTCCCTTGGAATATTCTCCAAAAACCTTAAACATACACAATTTTGTCAAGTTCTGGAAAGAAACTGGCTCCGAGGTCGAAACCTTGCCGAGAGTGGAATCCTATAAGTCTAAAACTTGGTAAGAACGATGAATATCTAACCTTTTACAGAAAAGATTCCCTTGGAAAATTCTCCGAAAACCTTAAACATACACAAGTTTGTCAAGTTCTGGAAAGAAACTGGCTCCGAGGTCGAAACCTTGCCGAGAGTGGAATCCTATAAGTATGAAACTTGGTAAGAACGATGAATATCTAACCTTTTACAGATAAGATTCCCTTGGATTATTCTCCAAAAACCTTAAATATACACAATTTCGTCAAGTTCTAGAAAGAAACTGGCTCCGAGGTAGAAACCTGGCCGGGAGCGGACTCCCATAAGTCTGAAACTTGGTAAGAATGATGAATATCTAACCTTTTACAAGTAAGATTTCCTCGGAATATTCTCCAAAAACCATAAACACACACAGTTTCGTCAAGTTCGGGAAAGAAACTGGCTTTGAGGTCGAAACATGGCCATAAGAGGACTCCTATAAGTCTGAAACTTGGTAAGAACAATGAATATCTAACTTTTTACATGTAAGATTCCATTGGAATATTCTCCAAAAACCTTAAACACACAAAATTTCGTCAAGTTCGGGAAAGAAACTGGCTCCGAGGTAGAAACCTGGCCGCGAGAGGACTCCTATAAGTCTGAAACTTGGTAAGAACGATGAATATATAACCTTTTACAGATAAGATTCCCTTGGATTATTCTCCAAAAACCTTAAATATACACAATTTCGTCAAGTTCTAGAAAGAAACTGGCTCCGACGTCAAAACCTGGCTAGGAGCGGACTCATATAAGTCCGAAACTTGGTAAGAACGATGAATATCTAACCTTTTACAGGTAAGATTCCCTTGGAATATTCTCCAAAAACCTTAAACACACCCAGTTTCGTCAAGTTCCGAAAAGAAACAGGCTCCGAGGTCGAAACCTGGCCAGGAGCGGACTTTTATAATTCCGAAACTTGGTAAGAACGATGAATATCTAACCTTTTACAGGTAAGATTCCCTTGGAATATTCTCCAAAAACTTTAAACACACACAATTTCCTCAAGTTCTGGAAAAAAAACTGGCTTTGAGGTCGAAACATGGCCAGAAGCGGACTCCTATAAGTCTGAAACTTGGTAAGAACAATGAATATCTAACCTTTTACGGTTAAGATTCCATTGGAATATTCTCCAAAAACCTTAAACACACAAAATTTCGTCAAGTTCGGGAAAGAAACTGCCTCCGAGGTCGAAACCTGCCCAGGAGCGGACTCCTATAAGTCCGAAACTTGGTAAGAACGATGAATATCAAACCTTTACAGGTATGATTCCCTTGGAATATTCTCCAAAAACCTTAAACACACACAATTTCGTCAAGTACGGGAAAGAAACAGGCTCCAAGGTCAAAACCTGGCCAGGAGCAGACTCCTATAAGTCTGAAACTTGGTAAGAACAATGAATATCAAACCTTTACAGGTATGATTCCCTTGGAATATTCTCCAAAAACCTTAAACACACACATTTTCGTCAAGTTCGGGAAAGAAACTGGCTTTGAGGTCGAAACATGGCCAGAAGCGGACTCCTATAAGTCCGAAACTTGGTAAGAATGATGAATATAGAACCTTTTACGGGTAAGATTCCCTTTGAATATTCTCCAAAAACCTTAAACACACACAATTTCGTCAGGTTCGGGAAAAAAACTGGCTCCGACGTCCAAACCTGGCCGGGAGCGGACTCCTATAAGTCCGAAACTTGGTAAGAACGATGAATATCAAACCTTTTACAGGTATGATTCCCTTGGAATATTCTCCAAAAACCATAAACACACACAGTTTCGTCAAGTTCGGGAAAGAAACTGGCTTTGAGGTCGAAACATGGCCAGAAGCGGACTCCTATAACTCTGAAACTTGGTAAGAACAATGAATATCTAACCTTTTACAGGTAAGATTCCCTTGGAATATTCTCCAAAAACCTTAAACACACACAATTTCGTCAAGTTCGGGAAAGAAACTGGCTCTGAGGTCAAAACCTGGCCAAGAGCAGACTACTATAAGTCCGAAACTTGGTAAGAATGATGAATATCGAACCTTTTACAGGTAAGATTCCCTTGGAATATTCTCTAAAAACCTTAAACACACAGTTTCGTAAAGTTCGGGAAAGAAACTGGCTCTGAGGTCGAAACCTGGCAAGGAGAGGACTCTTATAAGTCCGAAACTTGGTAAGAACGATGAATATCTAACCTTTTACGGGTAATATTCCCTTGTAATATTCTCCAAAAACCTTAAACACACACAATTTCGTCAGGTTCGGGAAAAAAACTGGCTCCGACGTCCAAACCTGGCCGGGAGCGGACTCCTATAAGTCCGAAACTTGGTAAGAACGATGAATATCAAACTTTTACAGGTATGATTCCCTTGGAATATTCTCCAAAACCTTAAACACACACAGTTTCGTCAAGTTCGGGAAAGAAAATGGCTTTGAGGTCGAAAGATGGCCAGAAGCGGTCTCCTATAAGTCTGAAACTTGGTAAGAACAATGAATATCTAAACTTTTACAGGTAAGATTCCATTGGATTATTCTCCAAAAACCTTAAACACACAAAATTTCGTCAAGTTCGGGAAAGAAACTGGCTCCGAGGTCGAAACCTGGCAAGGAGCGGACTCCTATAAGTCTGAAACTTGGTAAGAACGATGAATATCTAACTTTTTACAGGTAAGATTCCCTTGGAATATTCTCCAAAACCCTTAAACACATACAGTTTCGTCAAGTTCGGGAAAGAAACTGTCTCCGAGGTCGAAACCTGGCCAGGAGCGGACTCTTATAAGTCTGAAACTTGGTAAGAATGATGAATATCTAACCTTTTACAGGTAATATTCCCTTGGAATATTCTCCAAAAACCTTAAACACACACAATTTCGTCAGGTTCGGGAAAAAAACTGGCTCCGACGTCCAAACCTGGCCGGGAGCGGGCTCCTATAAGTCCGAAACTTGGTAAGAACGATGAATATCAAACCTTTTACATGTATGATTCCCTTGGAATATTCTCCAAAAACCTTAAACACACACAGTTTCGTCAAGTTCAGGAAAGAAACTGGCTTTGAGGTCGAAACATGGCCAGAAGCGGACTCCTATAAGTCTGAAACTTGGTAAGAACAATGAATATCAAACCTTTACAGGTATGATTCCCTTGGAATATTCTCCAAAAACCTTAAACACACACATTTTCGTCAAGTTCGGGAAAGAAACTGGCTTTGAGGTCGAAACATGGCCAGAAGCGGACTCTTATAAGTCTGAAACTTGGTAAGAACAATGAATATCTAACCTTTTACAGGTAAGATTCCATTGGAATATTCTCCAAAAACCTTAAACACACACAATTTCGTCAAGTTTGGGAAAGAAACTGGCTCCGAGGTCAAAACCTGGCCAGGAGCGGACTCCTATAAGTCCGAAACTTGGTAAGAACGATGAATATATAACCTTTTACAGGTAAGATTTCCTCGGAATATTCTCCAAAAACCATAAACACACACAGTTTCGTCAAGTTCGGGAAAGAAACTGGCTTTGAGGTCGAAACATGGCCAGAAGAGGACTCCTATAAGTCTGAAACTTGGTAAGAACAATGAATATCTAACTTTTTACATGTAAGATTCCATTGGAATATTCTCCAAAAACCTTAAACACACAAAATTTCGTCAAGTTCGGGAAAGAAACTGGCTCCGAGGTAGAAACCTGGCCGGGAGAGGACTCCTATAAGTCTGAAACTTGGTAAGAACGATGAATTTCTAACTTTTTACAGGTAAGATTCCCTTGGAATATTCTCCAAAACCCTTAAACACATACAGTTTCGTCAAGTTCGGGAAAGCAACTGGCTCCGAGGTCGAAACCTGGACAGAAACGGACTCTTATAAGTCCGAAACTTGGTAAGAACGATGAATATCTAACCTTTTACAGGTAAGATTCCCTTGGAATATTCTCCAAAAACCTTAAACACACACAATTTCGTCAGGTTCTGTAAAAAAACTGGCTCCAACGTCCAAACCAGGCCGGGAGCGGACTCCTATAAGTCCGAAACTTGGTAAGAACGATGAATATCAAACCTTTACAGGTATGATTCCCTTGGAATATTCTCCAAAAACCTTAAACACACACAGTTTCGTCAAGTTCGGGAAATAAACTTGCTTTGAGGTCGAAACATGGCCAGAAGCGGACTCCTATAAGTCTGAAACTTGGTAAGAACAATGAATATCTAACCTTTTACGGGTAAGATTCCATTGGAATATTCTCCAAAAACCTTAAACACACAAAATTTCGTCAAGTTCGGGAAAGAAACTGGCTCCGAGGTCGAAATCTGGCCAGGAGTGGACTCCTATAAGTCCGAAACTTGGTAAGAACGATGAATATCAAACCTTTACAGGTATGATTCCCTTGGAATATTCTCCAAAAACCTAAAACACAAACAGTTTCGTCAAGTTCGGGAAAGAAACTGGCTTTGAGGTCGAAACATGGCCAGAAGCGGACTCCTATAAGTCTGAAACTTGGTAAGAGCAATGAATATCTAACCTTTTACAGGTAAGATTCCATTGGAATATTCTCCAAAAACCTTAAACACACACAATTTCGTCAAGTTCGGGAAAGAAACTGGCTCCGAGGTCGAAAGATGGCCAGAAGCGGTCTCCTATAAGTCTGAAACTTGGTAAGAACAATGAATATCAAAACTTTTACATGTAAGATTCCATTAGATTATTCTCCAAAAACCTTAAACACACAAAATTTCGTCAAGTTCGGGAAAGAAACTGGCTCCGAGTTCGAAACCTGGCCAGGAGCGGACTCCTATAAGTCTGAAACTTGGTAAGAACGATGAATATCTAACTTTTTACAGGTAAGATTCCCTTGGAATATTCTCCAAAACCCTTAAACACATACAGTTTCGTCAAGTTCGGGAAAGAAACTGGCTCCGAGGTCGAAACCTGGCCAGGAGCGGACTCTTATAAGTCTGAAACTTGGTAAGAATGATGAATATCTAACCTTTTACAGATAAGATTCACTTGGAATATTCTCCAAAAACCTTAAACACACACAATTTCGTCAGGTTCGGGAAAAAAACTGGCTCCGACGTCCAAACCTGGCCGGGAGCGGGATCCTATAAGTCCGAAACTTGGTAAGAACGATGAATATCAAACCTTTTACATGTATGATTCCCTTGGAATATTCTCCAAAAACCTTAAACACACAGTTTCGTCAAGTTCGGGAAAGAAACTGGCTTTGAGGTCGAAACATGGCCAGAAGCGGACTCCTATAAGTCTGAAACTTGGTAAGAACAATGAATATCTAACCTTTTACGGGTAAGATTCCATTGGAATATTCTCCAAAAACCTTAAACACACAAAATTTCGTCAAGTTCAGGAAAGAAACTGCCTCCGATGTCGAAACCTGGCCAGGAGCGGACTCCTATAAGTCCGAAACTTGGTAAGAACGATGAATATCAAACCTTTACAGGTATGATTCCCTTGGAATATTCTCCAAAAACCTTAAACACACACATTTTCGTCAAGTTCGGGAAAGAAACTGGCTTTGAGGTCGAAACATGGCCAGAAGAGGACTCCTATAAGTCTGAAACTTGGTAAGAACAATGAATATCTAACCTTTTACGGGTAAGATTCCATTGGAATATTCTCCAAAAACCTTAAACACACAAAATTTCGTCAAGTTCGGGAAAGAAACTGGCTCCGAGGTCGAAACCTGGCCGGGAGAGGACTTCTATAAGTCTGAAACTTGGTAAGAACGATGAATATCTAACTTTTTACAGGTAAGATTCCCTTGGAATATTCTCCAAAACCCTTAAACACATACAGTTTCGTCAAGTTCGGGAAAGAAACTGGCTCCGAGGTCGAAACCTGGCCAGGAGCGGACTCTTATAAGTCCGAAACTTGGTAAGAACGATGAATATCAAACCTTTACATGTATGATTCCCTTGGAATATTCTCCAAAAACCTTAAACACAAACAGTTTCGTCAAGTTCGGGAAAGAAACTGGCTTTGAGGTCGAAACATGGCTAGAAGCGGACTCCTATAAGTCTGAAACTTGGTAAGAGCAATGAATATCTAACCTTTTACAGGTAAGATTCCATTGGAATATTCTCCAAAAACCTTAAACACACACAATTTCGTCAAGTTCGGGAAAGAAACTGGCTCCGAGGTCGAAACCTGGCGAGGAGCGGACTCCTATAAGTCCGAAACTTGGTAAGAACGATGAATATCTAACCTTTTACAGGTAAGATTCCCTTGGAATATTCTCCAAAAACCTTAAACACACACAGTTTCGTCAAGTTCAGGAAAGAAACTGGCTCCGACGTCCAAACCAGGCCTGGAGCGGACTCCTATAAGTCTGAAACTTGGTAAGAACGATGAATATCTAACTTTTTACAGGTAAGATTCCCTTGGAATATTCTCCAAAACCCTTAAACACATACAGTTTCGTCAAGTTCGGGAAAGAAACTGGCTCCGAGGTCGAAACCTGGCCAGGAGCGGACTCTTATAAGTCCGAAACTTGGTAAGAACGATGAATATCTAACCTTTTACAGGTAAGATTCCCATGGAATATTCTCCAAAAACCTTAAACACACACAATTTCGTCAGGTTCGGTAAAAAAACTGGCTCCGACGTCCAAACCAGGCCGGGAGCGGACTCCTATAAGTCCGAAATTTGGTAAGAACGATGAATATCAAACCTTTACAGGTATGATTCCCTTGGAATATTCTCCAAAAACCTTAAACACACACAGTTTCGTCAAGTTCGGGAAAGAAACTGGCTTTGAGGTCGAAACATGGCCAGAAGCGGACTCCTATAAGTCTGAAACTTGGTAAGAACAATGAATATCTAACCTTTTACGGGTAAGATTCCATTGGAATATTCTCCAAAAACCTTAAACACACAAAATTTCGTCAAGTTCGGGAAAGAAAATGGCTCCGAGGTCGAAACCTGGCCAGGAGTGGACTCCTATAAGTCCGAAACTTGGTAAGAACGATGAATATCAAACCTTTACAGGTATGATTCCTTGGAATATTCTCCAAAAACCTTAAACACACACAGTTTCGTCAAGTTCGGGAAAGAAACTGGCTTTGAGGTCGAAACATGGCCAGAAGCGGACTCCTATAAGTCTCAAACTTGGTAAGAACAATGAATATCTAACCTTTTACATGTAAGATTCCATTGGAATATTCTCCAAAAACCTTAAACACACACAATTTCGTCAAGTTCGGGAAAGAAACTGGCTCCGAGGTCGAAACCTGGCCAGGAACGGACTCCTATAAGTCCGAAACTTGGTAAGAACGATGAATATCTAACCTTTTACAGGTAAGATTCCCTTGGAATATTCTCCAAAAACCATAAACACACACAGTTTCGTCAAGTTCGGGAAAGAAACTGGCTTTGAGGTCGAAACATGGCCAGAAGCGGACTCATATAAGTCTGAAACTTGGTAAGAGCAATGAATATCTAACCTTTTACGGGTAAGATTCCATTGGAATATTCTCCAAAAACCTTAAACACACACAATTTCGTCAAGTTCGGGAAAGAAACTGGCTCCGAGGTCGTAACCTGGCGAGGAGCGGACTCCTATAAGTCCGAAACTTGGTAAGAACGATGAATATATAACCTTTTACAGGTAAGATTCCCTCGGAATATTCTCCAAAAACCATAAACACACACAGTTTCGTCAAGTTCGGGAAAGAAACTGGCTTTGAGGTCGAAACATGGCCAGAAGAGGACTCCTATAAGTCTGAAACTTGGTAAGAACAATGAATATCTAACTTTTTACAGGTAAGATTCCATTGGAATATTCTCCAAAAACCTTAAACACACAAAATTTCGTCAAGTTCGGGAAAGAAACTGGCTCCGAGGTCGAAACCTGGCCGGGAGAGGACTCCTATAAGTCTGAAACTTGGTAAGAACGATGAATATCTAACTTTTTACAGGTAAGATTCCCTTGTAATATTCTCCAAAACCCTTAAACACATACAGTTTCGTCAAGTTCGGGAAAGAAACTGGCTCCGAGGTCGAAACCTGGCCAGGAGCGGACTCTTATAAGTCCGAAACTTGGTAAGAACGATGAATATCTAACTTTTTACAGGTAAGATTCCCATGGAATATTCTCCAAAAACCTTAAACACACACAATTTCGTCAGGTTCGGTAAAAAAACTGGCTCCGACGTCCAAACCAGGCCGGGAGCGGA
This sequence comes from Papaver somniferum, assembly GCF_003573695.1. Lineage (NCBI taxonomy): Eukaryota > Viridiplantae > Streptophyta > Magnoliopsida > Ranunculales > Papaveraceae > Papaver > Papaver somniferum. The sequence continues at coordinate 70,827,444 of NC_039359.1, forward strand.
CTCCTATAAGTCCGAAACTTGGTAAGAACGATGAATATCAAACCTTTACAGGTATGATTCCCTTGGAATATTCTCCAAAAACCTTAAACACACACAGTTTCGTCAAGTTCGGGAAAGAAACTGGCTTTGAGGTCGAAACATGGCCAGAAGCGGACTCCTATAAGTCTGAAACTTGGTAAGAACAATGAATATCTACCCTTTTACGGGTAAGATTCCATTGGAATATTCTCCAAAAACCTTAAACACACAAAATTTCGTCAAGTTCGGGAAAGAAAATGGCTCCGAGGTCGAAACCTGGCCAGGAGCGGACTCCTATAAGTCCGAAACTTGGTAAGAACGATGAATATCAAACCTTTACAGGTATGATTCCTTGGAATATTCTCCAAAAACCTTAAACACACACAGTTTCGTCAAGTTCGGGAAAGAAACTGGCTTCGAGGTCGAAACATGGCCAGAAGAGGACTCCTATAAGTCTGAAACTTGGTAAGAACAATGAATATCTAACTTTTTACAGGTAAGATTCCATTGGAATATTCTCCAAAAACCTTACAAAATTTCGTCAAGTTCGGGAAAGAAACTGGCTCCGAGGTCGAAACCTGGCCGGGAGAGGACTTCTATAAGTCTGAAACTTGGTAAGAACGATGAATATCTAACTTTTTACAGGTAAGATTCCCTTGGAATATTCTCCAAAACCCTTAAACACATACAGTTTCGTCAAGTTCGGGAAAGAAACTGGCTCCGAGGTCGAAACCTGGCCAGGAGCGGACTCTTATAAGTCCGAAACTTGGTAAGAACGATGAATATCAAACCTTTACATGTATGATTCCCTTGGAATATTCTCCAAAAACCTTAAACACAAACAGTTTCGTCAAGTTCGGGAAAGAAACTGGCTTTGAGGTCGAAACATGGCCAGAAGCGGACTCCTATAAGTCTGAAACTTGGTAAGAGCAATGAATATCTAACCTTTTACAGGTAAGATTCCATTGGAATATTCTCCAAAAACCTTAAACACACACAATTTCGTCAAGTTCGGGAAAGAAACTGGCTCCGAGGTCGAAACCTGGCGAGGAGCGGACTCCTATAAGTCCGAAACTTGGTAAGAACGATGAATATCTAACCTTTTACAGGTAAGATTCCCTTGGAATATTCTCCAAAAACCTTAAACACACACAGTTTCGTCAAGTTCGGGAAAGAAACTGGCTCCGACGTCCAAACCAGGCCTGGAGCGGACTCCTATAAGTCTGAAACTTGGTAAGAACGATGAATATCTAACTTTTTACAGGTAAGATTCCCTTGGAATATTCTCCAAAACCCTTAAACACATACAGTTTCGTCAAGTTCGGGAAAGAAACTGGCTCCGAGGTCGAAACCTGGCCAGGAGCGGACTCTTATAAGTCCGAAACTTGGTAAGAACGATGAATATCTAACCTTTTACAGGTAAGATTCCCATGGAATATTCTCCAAAAACCTTAAATACACACAATTTCGTCAGGTTCGGTAAAAAAACTGGCTCCGACGTCCAAACCAGGCCGGGAGCGGACTCCTATAAGTCCGAAATTTGGTAAGAACGATGAATATCAAACCTTTACAGGTATGATTCCCTTGGAATATTCTCCAAAAACCTTAAACACACACAGTTTCGTCAAGTTCGGGAAAGAAACTGGCTTTGAGGTCGAAACATGGCCAGAAGCGGACTCCTATAAGTCTGAAACTTGGTAAGAACAATGAATATCTAACCTTTTACGGGTAAGATTCCATTGGAATATTCTCCAAAAACCTTAAACACACAAAATTTCGTCAAGTTCGGGAAAGAAAATGGCTCCGAGGTCGAAACCTGGCCAGGAGCGGACTCCTATAAGTCCGAAACTTGGTAAGAACGATGAATATCTAACCTTTTACAGGTAAGATTCCCTTAGAATATTCTCAAAAACCTTAAACACACACAATTTCGTCAGGTTCGGGAAAGAAACTGGCTTTGAGGTCGAAACATGGCCAGAAGCGGACTCCTATAAGTCTGAAACTTGGTAAGAACAATGAATATCTAACCTTTTACATGTAAGATTCCATTGGAATATTCTCTAAAAACCTTAAACACACACAATTTCATCAAGTTCGGGAAAGAAACTGGCTCCGAGGTCGAAACCTGGCCAGGAACGGACTCCTATAAGTCCGAAACTTGGTAAGAACGATGAATATCTAACCTTTTACAGGTAAGATTCCCTTGGAATATTCTCCAAAAACCATAAACACACACAGTTTCGTCAAGTTCGGGAAAGAAACTGGCTTTGAGGTCGAAACATGGCCAGAAGCGGACTCCTATAAGTCTGAAACTTGGTAAGAGCAATGAATATCTAACATTTTACAGGTAAGATTCCATTGGAATATTCTCCAAAAACCATAAACACACACAGTTTCGTCAAGTTCGGGAAAGAAACTGGCTTTGAGGTCGAAACATGGCCAGAAGCGGACTCCTATAAGTCTGAAACTTGGTAAGAACAATGAATATCTAACCTTTTACGGGTAAGATTCCATTGGAATATTCTCCAAAAACCTTAAACACACAAAATTTCGTCAAGTTCGGGAAAGAAACTGGCTCCGAGGTCGAAACCTGGCCAGGAGCGGACTCCTATAAGTCTGAAACTTGGTAAGAACGATGAATATCTAACTTTTTACAGGTAAGATTCCCTTGGAATATTCTTCAAAACCCTTAAACACATACAGTTTCGTCAAGTTCGGGAAAGAAACTGGCTCCGAGGTCGAAACCTGGCCAGGAGCGGACTCTTATAAGTCCGAAACTTGGTAAGAACGATGAATATATAACCTTTTACATGTAAGATTCCCATGGAATATTCTCCAAAAACCTTAAACACACACAATTTCGTGAGGTTCGGTAAAAAAACTGGCTCCGACGTCCAAACCAGGCCGGGAGCGGACTCCTATAAGTCCGAAATTTGGTAAGAACGATGAATATCAAACCTTTACAGGTATGATTCCCTTGGAATATTCTCCAAAAACCTTAAACACACACAGTTTCGTCAAGTTCGGGAAAGAAACTGGCTTTGAGGTCGAAACATGGCCAGAAGCGGACTCCTATAAGTCTGAAACTTGGTAAGAACAATGAATATCTACCCTTTTACGGTTAAGATTCCATTGGAATATTCTCCAAAAACCTTAAACACACAAAATTTCGTCAAGTTCGGGAAAGAAAATGGCTCCGAGGTCGAAACCTGGCCAGGAGCGGACTCCTATAAGTCCGAAACTTGGTAAGAACGATGAATATCAAACCTTTACAGGTATGATTCCTTGGAATATTCTCCAAAAACCTTAAACACACACAGTTTCGTCAAGTTCGGGAAAGAAACTGGCTTTGAGGTCGAAACATGGCCAGAAGCGGACTCCTATAAGTCTGAAACTTGGTAAGAACAATGAATATCTAACCTTTTACGGGTAAGATTCCATTGGAATATTCTCCAAAAACCTTAAACACACAAAATTTCGTCAAGTTCGGGAAAGAAACTGGCTCCGAGGTCGAAACCTGGCCAGGAGCGGACTCCTATAAGTCTGAAACTTGGTAAGAACGATGAATATCTAACTTTTTACAGGTAAGATTCCCTTGGAATATTCTCCAAAACCCTTAAACACATACAGTTTCGTCAAGTTCGGGAAAGAAACTGGCTCCGAGGTCGAAACCTGGCCAGGAGCGGACTCTTATAAGTCCGAAACTTGGTAAGAACGATGAATATATAACCTTTTACAGGTAAGATTCCCATGGAATATTCTCCAAAAACCTTAAACACACACAATTTCGTGAGGTTCGGTAAAAAAACTGGCTCCGACGTCCAAACCAGGCCGGGAGCGGACTCCTATAAGTCCGAAATTTGGTAAGAACGATGAATATCAAACCTTTACAGGTATGATTCCCTTGGAATATTCTCCAAAAACCTTAAACACACACAGTTTCGTCAAGTTCGGGAAAGAAACTGGCTTTGAGGTCGAAACATGGCCAGAAGCGGACTCCTATAAGTCTGAAACTTGGTAAGAACAATGAATATCTACCCTTTTACGGGTAAGATTCCATTGGAATATTCTCCAAAAACCTTAAACACACAAAATTTCGTCAAGTTCGGGAAAGAAAATGGCTCCGAGGTCGAAACCTGGCCAGGAGCGGACTCCTATAAGTCCGAAACTTGGTAAGAACGATGAATATCAAACCTTTACAGGTATGATTCCTTGGAATATTCTCCAAAAACCTTAAACACACACAGTTTCGTCAAGTTCGGGAAAGAAACTGGCTTCGAGGTCGAAACATGGCCAGAAGAGGACTCCTATAAGTCTGAAACTTGGTAAGAACAATGAATATCTAACTTTTTACAGGTAAGATTCCATTGGAATATTCTCCAAAAACCTTACAAAATTTCGTCAAGTTCGGGAAAGAAACTGGCTCCGAGGTCGAAACCTGGCCGGGAGAGGACTTCTATAAGTCTGAAACTTGGTAAGAACGATGAATATCTAACTTTTTACAGGTAAGATTCCCTTGGAATATTCTCCAAAACCCTTAAACACATACAGTTTCGTCAAGTTCGGGAAAGAAACTGGCTCCGAGGTCGAAACCTGGCCAGGAGCGGACTCTTATAAGTCCGAAACTTGGTAAGAACGATGAATATCAAACCTTTACATGTATGATTCCCTTGGAATATTCTCCAAAAACCTTAAACACAAACAGTTTCGTCAAGTTCGGGAAAGAAACTGGCTTTGAGGTCGAAACATGGCCAGAAGCGGACTCCTATAAGTCTGAAACTTGGTAAGAGCAATGAATATCTAACCTTTTACAGGTAAGATTCCATTGGAATATTCTCCAAAAACCTTAAACACACACAATTTCGTCAAGTTCGGGAAAGAAACTGGCTCCGAGGTCGAAACCTGGCGAGGAGCGGACTCCTATAAGTCCGAAACTTGGTAAGAACGATGAATATCTAACCTTTTACAGGTAAGATTCCCTTGGAATATTCTCCAAAAACCTTAAACACACACAGTTTCGTCAAGTTCGGGAAAGAAACTGGCTCCGACGTCCAAACCAGGCCTGGAGCGGACTCCTATAAGTCTGAAACTTGGTAAGAACGATGAATATCTAACTTTTTACAGGTAAGATTCCCTTGGAATATTCTCCAAAACCCTTAAACACATACAGTTTCGTCAAGTTCGGGAAAGAAACTGGCTCCGAGGTCGAAACCTGGCCAGGAGCGGACTCTTATAAGTCCGAAACTTGGTAAGAACGATGAATATCTAACCTTTTACAGGTAAGATTCCCATGGAATATTCTCCAAAAACCTTAAATACACACAATTTCGTCAGGTTCGGTAAAAAAACTGGCTCCGACGTCCAAACCAGGCCGGGAGCGGACTCCTATAAGTCCGAAATTTGGTAAGAACGATGAATATCAAACCTTTACAGGTATGATTCCCTTGGAATATTCTCCAAAAACCTTAAACACACACAGTTTCGTCAAGTTCGGGAAAGAAACTGGCTTTGAGGTCGAAACATGGCCAGAAGCGGACTCCTATAAGTCTGAAACTTGGTAAGAACAATGAATATCTAACCTTTTACGGGTAAGATTCCATTGGAATATTCTCCAAAAACCTTAAACACACAAAATTTCGTCAAGTTCGGGAAAGAAAATGGCTCCGAGGTCGAAACCTGGCCAGGAGCGGACTCCTATAAGTCCGAAACTTGGTAAGAACGATGAATATCTAACCTTTTACAGGTAAGATTCCCTTAGAATATTCTCAAAAACCTTAAACACACACAATTTCGTCAGGTTCGGGAAAGAAACTGGCTTTGAGGTCGAAACATGGCCAGAAGCGGACTCCTATAAGTCTGAAACTTGGTAAGAACAATGAATATCTAACCTTTTACATGTAAGATTCCATTGGAATATTCTCTAAAAACCTTAAACACACACAATTTCATCAAGTTCGGGAAAGAAACTGGCTCCGAGGTCGAAACCTGGCCAGGAACGGACTCCTATAAGTCCGAAACTTGGTAAGAACGATGAATATCTAACCTTTTACAGGTAAGATTCCCTTGGAATATTCTCCAAAAACCATAAACACACACAGTTTCGTCAAGTTCGGGAAAGAAACTGGCTTTGAGGTCGAAACATGGCCAGAAGCGGACTCCTATAAGTCTGAAACTTGGTAAGAACAATGAATATCTAACCTTTTACAGGTAAGATTCCATTGGAATATTCTCCAAAAACCTTAAACACACACAATTTCGTCAAGTTCGGGAAAGAAACTGGCTCCGAGGTCGAAACCTGGCCAGGAGCGGACTCCTATAAGTCCGCAACTTGGTAAGAACGATGAATATCTAACCTTTTACAGGTAAGATTCCCTTGGAATATTCTCCAAAAACCATAAACACACACAGTTTCGTCAAGTTCGGGAAAGAAACTGGCTTTGAGGTCGAAACATGGCCAGAAGCGGACTCCTATAAGTCTGAAACTTGGTAAGAACAATGAATATCTAACCTTTTACGGGTAAGATTCCATTGGAATATTCTCCAAAAACCTTAAACACACAAAATTTCGTCAAGTTCGGGAAAGAAAATGGCTCCGAGGTCGAAACCTGGCCAGGAGCGGACTCCTATAAGTCCGAAACTTGGTAAGAACGATGAATTTCTAACCTTTTACAGGTAGGAATCCCTTAGAATATTCTCAAAAACCTTAAACACACACAATTTCGTCAGGTTCGGGAAAGAAACTGACTTTGAGGTCGAAACATGGCCAGAAGCGGACTCTTATAAGTCTGAAACTTGGTAAGAACAATGAATATCTAACCTTTTGCATGTAAGATTCCATTGGAATATTCTCCAAAAACCTTAAACACACACAATTTCGTCAAGTTCGGGAAAGAAACTGGCTCCG
>NC_039359.1:70841327-70844351 GCF_003573695.1 Papaver somniferum
CGACGTCCAAACCAGGCCGGGAGCGGACTCCTATAAGTCCGAAACTTGGTAAGAACGATGAATATCAAACCTTTACAGGTATGATTCCCTTGGAATATTCTCCAAAAACCTTAAACACACACAGTTTCGTCAAGTTCGGGAAAGAAACTGACTTTGAGGTCGAAACATGGCCAGAAGCGGACTCCTATAAGTCTGAAACTTGGTAAGAACAATGAATATCTAACCTTTTACGGGTAAGATTCCATTGGAATATTCTCCAAAAACCTTAAACACACAAAATTTCGTCAAGTTCGGGAATGAAAATGGCTCCGAGGTCGAAACCTGGCCAGGAGCGGACTCCTATAAGTCCGAAACTTGGTAAGAACGATGAATATCAAACCTTTACAGGTATGATTCCTTGGAATATTCTCCAAAAACCTTAAACACACACAGTTTCGTCAAGTTCGGGAAAGAAACTGGCTTTGAGGTCGAAACATGGCCAGAAGCGGACTCCTATAAGTCTGAAACTTGGTAAGAACAATGAATATCTAACCTTTTACATGTAAGATTCCATTGGAATATTCTCTAAAAACCTTAAACACACACAATTTCGTCAAGTTCGGGAAAGAAACTGGCTCCGAGGTCGAAACCTGGCCAGGAACGGACTCCTATAAGTCCGAAACTTGGTAAGAACGATGAATATCTAACCTTTTACAGGTAAGATTCCCTTGGAATATTCTCCAAAAACCATAAACACACACAGTTTCGTCAAGTTCGGGAAAGAAACTGGCTTTGAGGTCGAAACATGGCCAGAAGCGGACTCCTATAAGTCTGAAACTTGGTAAGAACAATGAATATCTAACCTTTTACGGGTAAGATTCCATTGGAATATTCTCCAAAAACCTTAAACACACAAAATTTCGTCAAGTTCGGGAAAGAAAATGGCTCCGAGGTCGAAACCTGGCCAGGAGCGGACTCCTATAAGTCCGAAACTTGGTAAGAACGATGAATATCTAACCTTTTACAGGTAAGATTCCCTTAGAATATTCTCAAAAACCTTAAACACACACAATTTCGTCAGGTTCGGGAAAGAAACTGGCTTTGAGGTCGAAACATGGCCAGAAGCGGACTCCTATAAGTCTGAAACTTGGTAAGAACAATGAATATCTAACCTTTTACATGTAAGATTCCATTGGAATATTCTCCAAAAACCTTAAACACACACAATTTCGTCAAGTTCGGGAAAGAAACTGGCTCCGAGGTCGAAACCTGGCCAGGAACGGACTCCTATAAGTCCGAAACTTGGTAAGAACGATGAATATCTAACCTTTTACAGGTAAGATTCCCTTGGAATATTTTCCAAAAACCATAAACACACACAGTTTCGTCAAGTTCGGGAAAGAAACTGGCTTTAAGGTCGAAACATGGCCAGAAGAGGACTCCTATAAGTCCGAAACTTGGTAAGAACGTTGAATATATTTCCTTTTACTGGTAAGATTCCATTGGAATATTCTCTAAAAACCTTAAACACACAGTTTCATCAAGTTCGAGAAAGGAACTGGCTCCGAGGTCGAAACTTGGCCAGGAGCGGATTCATATAAGTCCGAAACTTGGTAAGAACGATGAATATCTAACCTTTTACAGGTAAGATTCCCTTCGAATATTCTCCAAAAACCTTAAACACACACAGTTTCGTCAAGTTTGGGAAAGAAACTGGATCCGAGGTCGAAACCTGGCCAGGAGCGGACTCCTATAAGTCTGAAACTTGGTAAAAACAATGAATATCGAACCTTTTACAGATAAGAATCCCTTGAAATATTCTCCAAAAACCTTAAACATACACAATTTCGTCAAATTCTGGAAAGAAACTGGCTCCGAGGTCGAAACCTGGCCGGGAGCGGACTCCTATAAGTCCGAAACTTGGTAAGAACGATGAATATCTAACCGTTTACAGGTAAGATTCTCTTGGAAAATTCTCCAAAAACCTTAAACACTCACAGTTTCGTCAAGTTCGGAAAGAAACTGGCTCCGAGGTCAAAACCTGGCCGGGAGCGGACTCCTATAAGTCCGAAACATGGTAAGAATGATAAATATCTAACCTTTTACAGGTAAGATTCCCTTGGAATATTCTCCAAAAACCTTAAACACACAAAGTTTCGTCAAGTTCGGGAAGAAAACTGGCTCCGAGGTCGAAACCTGGCCAGGATCGGACTCCTATAAGTCCGAAACTTGGTAAGAATGATGAATATCTAACCTTTTACAGGTAAGATTCCCTTGGAATATTCTCCAAAAACCTTAAACACACAAAGTTTCGTCAAGTTCGGGAAGAAAACTGGCTCCGAGGTCGAAACCTGTCCAGGAGCGGACTCCTACAAGTCCGAAACTTGGTAAGAACGATGAATATCTAACCTTTTACAGGTAAGATTCCCTTGGAATATTCTCAAAAACCTTAAACACACACAATTTCGTCACGTTCGGGAAAAAAACTGGCTCCGAGGTCGTAACCTGGCCGGGAGCGGACTCCTATAAGTCCGAAACTTGGTAAGAATGATGAATATCTAACCTTTTACAGGTAAGATTCCCTTGTAATATTCTCCAAAAACCTTAAACACACAAAGTTTGGTCAAGTTCGGAAAGAAACTGGCTCCGATATCGAAACCTGGCCAGGAGCGAATTCTTACAAGTCCGAAACTTGGTAAGAACGATGAATATCTAACCTTTTACAGGTAAGATTCCCTTACAATATTCCCCAAAAACCTTAAACACACACAGTTTCGTCAACTTCGGAAAAGAAACTGGCTCCGAGGTCAAAACCTGGCCGGGAGCGGACTCCTATAAGTCCGAAACTTGGTAAGAATGACGAATATCTAACCTTTTACAGGTAAGATTCCCTTGGAATATTCTCCAAAAACCTTAAACACATACAGTTTCGCCAAGTTCGGGAAGAAAACTGGCTCGGAGGTCGAAACCTGGCCAGGAGCGGACTCCTATAAGTCCGAAACTTGGTAAGAACGATGAATATCTAACCTTTTACAGGTAAGATTC
>NC_039359.1:70844402-70859822 GCF_003573695.1 Papaver somniferum
AAAAAAAACTGGCTCCGAGGTCGAAACCTGGCCGGGAGCGGACTCCTATAAGTCCGAAACTTGGTAAGAATGATGAATATCTAACCTTTTACAGGTAAGATTCCCTTGGAATATTCTCCAAAAACCTTAAACACATACAGTTTCGTCAAGTTCGGGAAAGAAACTGGCTCCGAGGTCGAAACCTGGCCAAGAGCGGACTCTTATAAGTCTGAAACTTGGTAATAACAATGAATATCGAACCTTTTACAGATAATAATCCCTTGAAATATTCTCCAAAAACCTTAAACATACACAATTTCGTCAAATTCTGGAAAGAAACTGGCTCCGAGGTCGAAACCTGGCCGGGAGCGGACTCCTATAAGTCCGAAACTTGGTAAGAACGATGAATATATAACCGTTTACAGGTAAGATTCCCTTGGAAAATTCTCCAAAAACCTTAAACACACATACAGTTTCGTCAAGATCGGAAAGCAACTGGCTCCGAGGTCGAAAGTTGTCCAGGAGCGGACTCTTATAAGTCCGAAACTTGGTAAGAACAATGAATATCTAACCTTTTACAGGTAAGATTCCCTTATAATATTCTCCAAAAAACTTAAATACACACAATTTCGTTAAGTTCGGGAAAAAACTGGCCCCGAGGTCGAAACCTGGCCGGGAGCAGACTCCTATAAGTCCAAAACCTGGTAAGAATGAGGAATATCTAACCTTTTACAGGTAAGATTCCCTTGGAATATTCTCCAAAAACCTTAAACACACACAGTTTCGTCAAGTTCGGGAAAGAAACTGGCTCCGAGGTCGAAACCTGGCCAGGAGCGGACTCCTATAAGTCTGAAACTTTGTAAAAACAATGAATATCGAACCTTTTACAGATAAGAATCCCTTGAAATATTCTCCAAAAACCTTAAACATACACAATTTCGTCAAATTCTGGAAAGAAACTGGCTCCGAGGTCGAAACCTGGCCGGGAGCGGACTCCTATAAGTCCGAAACTTGGTAAGAACGATAAATTTCTAACTGTTTACAGGTAAGATTCTCTTGGAAAATTCTCCAAAAACCTTAAACACACACAGTTTCGTCAAGTTCGGAAAGAAACTGGCTCCGATATCGAAACCTGGCCAGGAGCGGACTCATACAAGTCCGAAACTTGGTAAGAACGATGAATATCTAACCTTTTACAGGTAAGATTCCCTTAGAATATTCTCCAAAAACCTTAAACACACACATTTTCGTCAAGTTCGGAAAAGAAACTGGCTCCGAGGTCAAAACCTGGCCGGGAGCGGACTCCTATAAGTCCGAAACTTGGTAAGAATGATGAATATCTAACCTTTTACAGGTAAGATTCCCTTGGAATATTCTCCAAAAACCTTAAACACACAAAGTTTTGTCAAGTTCGGGAAGAAAACTGGCTCCGAGGTCGAAACCTGGCCAGGAGCGGACTCCTATAAGTCCGAAACTTGGTAAGAATGATGAATATCTAACCTTTTACAGGTAAGATTCCCTTGGAATATTCTCCAAAAACCTTAAACACACAAAGTTTCGTCAAGTTCGGGAAGAAAACTGGCTCCGAGGTCGAAACCTGGCCAGGAGCGGACTCCTACAAGTCCGAAACTTGGTAAGAACGATGAATATCTAACCTTTTACAGGTAAGATTCCCTTGGAATATTCTCAAAAACCTTAAACACACACAATTTCGTCAGGTTCGGGAAAAAAAACTGGCTCCGAGGTCGAAACCTGGCCGGGAGCGGACTCCTATAAGTCTGAAACTTGGTAAGAATGATGAATATCTAACCTTTTACAGGTAAGATTCCCTTGGAATATTCTCCAAAAACCTTAAACACATACAGTTTCGTCAAGTTCGGGAAAGAAACTGGATCCGAGGTCGAAACCTTGCCAGTAGCGGACTCCTATAAGTCTGAAACTTGGTAAAAACAATGAATATCGAACCTTTTACAGATAAGAATCCCTTGAAATATTCTCCAAAAACCTTAAACATACACAATTTCGTCAAATTCTGGAAAGAAACTGGCTCCGAGGTCGAAACCTGGCCGGGAGCGGACTCCTATAAGTCCGAAACTTGGTAAGAACGATGAATATCTAACCGTTTACAGGTAAGATTCCCTTGGAAAATTCTCCAAAAACCTTAAACACACACAGTTTCGTCAAGTTCGGAAAAGAAACTGGCTCCGAGGTCAAAACCTGGCCGGGAGCGGACTCCTATAAGTCCGAAACTTGGTAAGAATGACGAATATCTAACCTTTTACAGGTAAGATTCCCTTGGAATATTCTCCAAAAACCTTAAACACACACAGTTTCGTCAAGTTCGGGAAGAAAACTGGCTCCGAGGTCGAAACCTGGCCAGGAGCGGACTCCTATAAGTCCGAAACTTGGTAAGAACGATGAATATCTAACCTTTTACAGGTAAGATTCCCTTAGAATATTCTCAAAAACCTTAAACACACACAATTTCGTCAGGTTCGGGAAAAAAAACTGGCTCCGAGGTCGAAACCTGGCCGGGAGCGGACTCCTATAAGTCCGAAACTTGGTAAGAATGATGAATATCTAACCTTTTACAGGTAAGATTCCCTTGGAATATTCTCCAAAAACCTTAAATACATACAGTTTCGTCAAGTTCGGGAAATAAACTGGCTCCGAGGTCGAAACCTGGCCAGGAGCGGACTCCTATAAGTCTGAAACTTGGTAATAACAATGAATATCGAACCTTTTACAGATAAGAATCCCTTGAAATATTCTCCAAAAACCTTAAACATACACAATTTCGTCAAATTCTGGAAAGAAACTGGCTCCGAGGTCGAAACCTGGCCGGGAGCGGACTCCTATAAGTCCGAAACTTGGTAAGAACGATGAATATATAACCGTTTACAGGTAAGATTCCCTTGGAAAATTCTCCAAAAACCTTAAACACACACAGTTTCGTCAAGTTCGGAAAGCAACTGGCTCCGAGGTCGAAAGCTGTCCAGGAGCGGACTCTTATAAGTCCGAAACTTGGTAAGAACAATGAATATATAACCTTTTTATAGGTAAGATTCCCTTATAATATTCTCCAAAAACCTTAAACACACACAATTTCGTTAAGTTCGGGAAAAAAACTGGCCCCGAGGTCGAAACCTGGCCGGGAGCGGACTCCTATAAGTCCGAAACTTGGTAAGAACGATGAATATCTAACCTTTTACAGGTAAGATTCCCTTGGAATATTCTCCAAAAACCTTAAACACACACAGTTTCGTCAAGTTCGGGAAAGAAACTGGCTCCGAGGTCGAAACCTGGCCAGGAGCGTACTCCTATAAGTCTGAAACTTGGTAAAAACAATGAATATCGAACCTTTTACAGATAAGAATCCCTTGAAATATTCTCCAAAAACCTTAAACATACACAATTTCGTCAAATTCTGGAAAGAAACTGGCTCCGAGGTCGAAACCTGGCCGGGAGCGGACTCCTATAAGTCCGAAACTTGGTAAGAACGATGAATATCTAACCGTTTACAGGTAAGATTCCCTTGGAAAATTCTCCAAAAACCTTAAACACACACAGTTTCGTCAAGTTCGGAAAAGAAACTGGCTCCGAGGTCAAAACCTGGCCGGGATCGGACTCCTATAAGTCCGAAACTTGGTAAGAATGATGAATATCTAACCTTTTACAGGTAAGATTCCCTTGGAATATTCTCCAAAAACCTTAAACACACACATCTTCGTCAAGTTTGGAAAAGAAACTGGCTCCGAGGTCAAAACCTGGCCGGGAGCGGACTCCTATAAGTCCGAAACTTGGTAACAATGATGAATATCTAAACTTTTACAGGTAAGATTCCCTTAGAATATTCTCCAAAAACCTTAAACACACACAGTTTCGTCAAGTTCGGGAAGAAAACTGGCTCCGAGGTCGAAACCTGGCCAGGAGCGGACTCCTATAAGTCTGAAACTTGGTAAGAATGATGAATATCGAACCTTTTACAGGTAAGATTCCCTTGGAATATTCTCCAAAAACCTTAAACACACACAGTTTCGTCAAGTTCGGGAAGAAAACTGGCTCCGAGGTCGAAACCTGGCCAGGAGCGGACTCCTATAAGTCCGAAACTTGGTAAGAATGATGAATATCAAACCTTTTGCAGGTAAAATTCACTTGGAATATTCTCCAAAAACCTTAAACACACACAGTTTTGTCAAGTTTGGGAAAGAAACTGGATTTGAGGTCGAAACATGGCCAAAAACGGACTCCTATAAGTCTGAAACTTGGTAAGAACAATGAATATCTAACCTTTTATAGGTAAGATTCCATTGGAATATTCTCCAAAAACCTTAAACACGCACAATTTCGTCAAGTTCGGGAAGAAAACTGGCTCCGAGGTCGAAACCTGGCCAGGAGCAGACTCCTATAAGTCCGAAACTTGCTAAGAATGATGAATATCGAACCTTTTACAGGTAAGATTCCCTTGGAATATTCTCCAAAAACCTTAAACACACACAGTTTCGTCAAGTTCGGAAAGAGACTGGCTTTTAGGTCGAAACATGGCCAGAAGCGGACTCCTATATGTCTGAAACTTGGTAATAACAATGAATATCTAACCATTTACAGGTAAGATTCCATTGGGATATTCTCCAAAAACCTTAAACACACACAATTTCGTCAAGTTCGGGAAAGAAACTGGCTCCGAGGTCAAAACCTGGCCAGGAGCGGACTCCTATAATTCCGAAACTTGGTAAGAACGATGAATATCGAACCTTTTACAGGTAAGATTCCCTTGGAATATTCTCCAAAAACCTTAAACACACACAGTTTCGTCAAGTTCGGGAAAGAAACTGGCTCTGAGGTCGAAACCTGGCCAGGATCGGAATCCTATAAGTCCGAAACTTGGTAAGAACGATGAATATCTAACCTTTTACAGATAAGATTCTCTTGGAATATTCTCCAAAAACCTTAAACATACACAATTTCGTCAACTTCTGGAAAGAAACTGGCTCCGAGGTCGAAACCTTGCCGGGAGCGGACTCCTATAAGTCTGAAACTTGGTAAGAACGATGAATATCTAACCTTTTACAGATAAGATTCCTTTTGATTATTCTCCAAAAACCTTAAATATACAAAATTTCGTCAGGTTCGGGAAAAAAAACTGGCTCCGAGGTCGAAACCTGGCCGGGAGCGGACTCCTATAAGTCTGAAACTTGGTAAGAACGATGAATATCTAACCTTTTACAGGTAAGATTCCCTTGGAATATTCTCCAAAACCCTTAAACACACACAATTTCGTCAGGTTCGGGAAAAAAACTGGCTCCGACGTCCAAACCAGGCCGGGAGCGGACTCCTATAAGTTAGAAACTTGGTAAGAACGATGAATATCAAACCTTTTACAGGTATGATTCCCTTGGAATATTCTCCAAAAACCTTAAACACACAGTTTCGTCAAGTTCGGGAAAGAAACTGGCTTTGAGGTCGAAACATGGCCAGAAGCGGACTCCTATAAGTCTGAAACTCGGTAAGAACGATGAATATGTAACCTTTTACAGTTAAGATTCCCTTGGAATATTCTCCAAAACCTTAAACATACTCAATTTCGTCAAGTTCTGGAAAGAAACTGGCTCTGAGGTCGAAACCTTGCCGGGAGCGGACTCCTATAAGTATGAAACTTAATAAGAACGATGAATATCTAACCTTTTACAGATAAGATTCCCTAGGATTATTCTCCAAAACCCTTAAATATACACAATTTCGTCAAGTTCTAGAAAGAAACTGGCTCCGAGGTAGAAACCTGGCCGATAGCGGACTCCCATAAGTCTGAAACTTGGTAAGAATGATGAATATCTAACCTTTTACAAGTAAGATTCCCTTGGAATATTCTCAAAAACCTTAAACACACACAATTTCGTCAGGTTCGGGAAAAAAAACTGGCTCCGAGGTCGAAACCTGGCCGGGAGCGGACTCCTATAAGTCCGAAACTTGGTAAGAATGATGAATATCTAACCTTTTACAGGTAAGATTCCCTTGGAATATTCTCCAAAAACCTTAAACACACAAAGTTTCGTCAAGTTCGGGAAGAAAACTGGCTCCGAGGTCGAAACCTGGCCAGGAGCGGACTCCTATAAGTCCGAAACTTGGTAAGAATGATGAATATCTAACCTTTTACAGGTAAGATTCCCTTGGAATATTCTCCAAAAACCTTAAACACACAAAGTTTCGTCAAGTTCGGGAAGAAAACTGGCTCCGAGGTCGAAACCTGGCCAGGAGCGGACTCCTACAAGTCCGAAACTTGGTAAGAACGATGAATATCTAACCTTTTACAGGTAAGATTCCCTTGGAATATTCTCAAAAACCTTAAACACACACAATTTCGTCAGGTTCGGGAAAAAAAACTGGCTCCGAGGTCGAAACCTGGCCGGGAGCGGACTCCTATAAGTCTGAAACTTGGTAAGAATGATGAATATCTAACCTTTTACAGGTAAGATTCCCTTGGAATATTCTCCAAAAACCTTAAACACATACAGTTTCGTCAAGTTCGGGAAAGAAACTGGATCCGAGGTCGAAACCTTGCCAGTAGCGGACTCCTATAAGTCTGAAACTTGGTAAAAACAATGAATATCGAACCTTTTACAGATAAGAATCCCTTGAAATATTCTCCAAAAACCTTAAACATACACAATTTCGTCAAATTCTGGAAAGAAACTGGCTCCGAGGTCGAAACCTGGCCGGGAGCGGACTCCTATAAGTCCGAAACTTGGTAAGAACGATGAATATCTAACCGTTTACAGGTAAGATTCCCTTGGAAAATTCTCCAAAAACCTTAAACACACACAGTTTCGTCAAGTTCGGAAAAGAAACTGGCTCCGAGGTCAAAACCTGGCCGGGAGCGGACTCCTATAAGTCCGAAACTTGGTAAGAATGACGAATATCTAACCTTTTACAGGTAAGATTCCCTTGGAATATTCTCCAAAAACCTTAAACACACACAGTTTCGTCAAGTTCGGGAAGAAAACTGGCTCTGAGGTCGAAACCTGGCCAGGAGCGGACTCCTATAAGTCCGAAACTTGGTAAGAACGATGAATATCTAACCTTTTACAGGTAAGATTCCCTTAGAATATTCTCAAAAACCTTAAACACACACAATTTCGTCAGGTTCGGGAAAAAAAACTGGCTCCGAGGTCGAAACCTGGCCGGGAGCGGACTCCTATAAGTCCGAAACTTGGTAAGAATGATGAATATCTAACCTTTTACAGGTAAGATTCCCTTGGAATATTCTCCAAAAACCTTAAATACATACAGTTTCGTCAAGTTCGGGAAATAAACTGGCTCCGAGGTCGAAACCTGGCCAGGAGCGGACTCCTATAAGTCTGAAACTTGGTAATAACAATGAATATCGAACCTTTTACAGATAAGAATCCCTTGAAATATTCTCCAAAAACCTTAAACATACACAATTTCGTCAAATTCTGGAAAGAAACTGGCTCCGAGGTCGAAACCTGGCCGGGAGCGGACTCCTATAAGTCCGAAACTTGGTAAGAACGATGAATATAACCGTTTACAGGTAAGATTCCCTTGGAAAATTCTCCAAAAACCTTAAACACACACAGTTTCGTCAAGTTCGGAAAGCAACTGGCTCCGAGGTCGAAAGCTGTCCAGGAGCGGACTCTTATAAGTCCGAAACTTAGTAAGAACAATGAATATCTAACCTTTTACAGGTAAGATTCCCTTATAATATTCTCCAAAAACCTTAAACACACACAATTTCGTTAAGTTCGGGAAAAAAACTGGCCCCAAGGTCGAAACCTGGCCGGGAGCGGACTCCTATAAGTCCGAAACTTGGTAAGAATGATGAATATCTAACCTTTTACAGGTAAGATTCCCTTGGAATATTCTCCAAAAACCTTAAACACACACAGTTTCGTCAAGTTCGGGAAAGAAACTGGCTCCGAGGTCGAAACCTGGCCAGGAGCGGACTCCTATAAGTCTGAAACTTGGTAAAAACAATGAATGTCGAACCTTTTACAGATAAGAATCCCTTGAAATATTCTCCAAAAACCTTAAACATACACAATTTCGTCAAATTCTGGAAAGAAACTGGCTCCGAGGTCGAAACCTGGCCGGGAGCGGACTCTTATAAGTCCGAAACTTGGTAAGAACGATGAATATCTAACCGTTTACAGGTACGATTCTCTTGGAAAATTCTCCAAAAACCTTAAACACACAGTTTCGTCAAGTTCGGAAAGAAACTGGCTCCGATATCGAAACCTGGCCAGGAGCGGACTCATACAAGTCCGAAACTTGGTAAGAACGATGAATATCTAACCTTTTACAAGTAAGATTCCCTTAGAATATTCTCCAAATACCTTAAACACACAAAGTTTCGTCAAGTTTGGGAAGAAAACTGGCTCCGAGGTCGAAACCTGGCCAGGAGCGGACTCCTATAAGTCCGAAACTTGGTAAGAATGATGAATATCTAACCTTTTACAGGTAAGATTCCCTTGGAATATTCTCCAAAAACATTAATAACACAAAGTTTCGTCAAGTTCGGGAAGAAAACTGGCTCCGAGGTCGAAACCTGGCCAGGAGCGGACTCCTACAAGTCCGAAACTTGGTAAGAACGATGAATATCTAACCTTTTACAGGTAAGATTCCCTTGGAATATTCTCAAAAACCTTAAACACACACAATTTCGTCAGGTTCGGGAAAAAAAACTGGCTCCGAGGTCGAAACCTGGCCGGGAGCGGACTCCTATAAGTCTGAAACTTGGTAAGAATGATGAATATCTAACCTTTTACAGGTAAGATTCCCTTGGAATATTCTCCAAAAACCTTAAACACATACAGTTTCGTCAAGTTCGGGAAAGAAACTGGATCCGAGGTCGAAACCTTGCCAGTAGCGGACTCCTATAAGTCTGAAACTTGGTAAAAACAATGAATATCGAACCTTTTACAGATAAGAATCCCTTGAAATATTCTCCAAAAACCTTAAACATACACAATTTCGTCAAATTCTGGAAAGAAACTGGCTCCGAGGTCGAAACCTGGCCGGGAGCGGACTCCTATAAGTCCGAAACTTGGTAAGAACGATGAATATCTAACCGTTTACAGGTAAGATTCCCTTGGAAAATTCTCCAAAAACCTTAAACACACACAGTTTCGTCAAGTTCGGAAAAGAAACTGGCTCCGAGGTCAAAACCTGGCCGGGAGCGGACTCCTATAAGTCCGAAACTTGGTAAGAATGACGAATATCTAACCTTTTACAGGTAAGATTCCCTTGGAATATTCTCCAAAAACCTTAAACACACACAGTTTCGTCAAGTTCGGGAAGAAAACTGGCTCCGAGGTCGAAACCTGGCCAGGAGCGGACTCCTATAAGTCCGAAACTTGGTAAGAACGATGAATATCTAACCTTTTACAGGTAAGATTCCCTTAGAATATTCTCAAAAACCTTAAACACACACAATTTCGTCAGGTTCGGGAAAAAAAACTGGCTCCGAGGTCGAAACCTGGCCGGGAGCGGACTCCTATAAGTCCGAAACTTGGTAAGAATGATGAATATCTAACCTTTTACAGGTAAGATTCCCTTGGAATATTCTCCAAAAACCTTAAACACACACAGTTTCGTCAAGTTCGGAAAGCAACTGGCTCCGAGGTCGAAAGCTGTCCAGGAGCGGACTCTTATAAGTCCGAAACTTGGTAAGAACAATGAATATCTAACCTTTTACAGGTAAGATTCCCTTATAATATTCTCCAAAAACCTTAAACACACACAATTTCGTTAAGTTCGGGAAAAAAACTGGCCCCGAGGTCGAAACCTGGCGGGAGCGGACTCCTATAAGTCCTAAACTTGGTAAGAATGATGAATATCTAACCTTTTACAGGTAAGATTCCCTTGGAATATTCTCCAAAAACCTTAAACACACACAGTTTCGTCAAGTTCGGGAAAGAAACTGGCTCCGAGGTCGAAAACTGGCCAGGAGCGGACTACTATAAGTCTGAAACTTGGTAAAAACAATGAATATCGAACCTTTTACAGATAAGAATCCCTTGAAATATTCTCCAAAAACCTTAAACATACACAATTTCGTCAAATTCTGGAAAGAAACTGGCTCCGAGGTCGAAACCTGGCCGGGAGCGGACTCTTATAAGTCCGAAACTTGGTAAGAACGATGAATATCTAACCGTTTACAGGTACGATTCTCTTGGAAAATTCTCCAAAAACCTTAAACACACACAGTTTCGTCAAGTTCGGAAATAAACTGGCTCCGATATCGAAACCTGGCCAGGAGCGGACTCATACAAGTCCGAAACTTGGTAAGAACGATGAATATCTAACCTTTTACAGGTAAGATTCCCTTAGAATATTCTCCAAAAACCTTAAACACACACATTTTCGTCAAGTTCGGAAAAGAAACTGGCTCCGAGGTCAAAACCTGGCCGGGAGCGGACTCCTATAAGTCCGAAACTTGGTAAGAATGATGAATATCTAACCTTTTACAGGTAAGATTCCCTTGGAATATTCTCCAAAAACCTTAAACACACAAAGTTTCGTCAAGTTCGGGAAGAAAACTGGCTCCGAGGTCGAAACCTGGCCAGGAGCGGACTGCTATAAGTCCGAAACTTGGTAAGAATGATGAATATCTAACCTTTTACAGGTAAGATTCCCTTGGAATATTCTCCAAAAACCTTAAACACACAAAGTTTCGTCAAGTTCGCGAAGAAAAGTGGCTCCGTGGTCGAAACCTGGCCAGGATCGGACTCCTACAAGTCCGAAACTTGGTAAGAACGATGAATATCTAACCTTTTACAGGTAAGATTCCCTTGGAATATTCTCAAAACCTTAAACACACACAATTTCGTCAGGTTCGGGAAAAAAAACTGGCTCCGAGGTCGAAACCTGGCCGGGAGCGGACTCCTATAAGTCCGAAACTTGGTAAGAATGATGAATATCTAACCTTTTACAGGTAAGATTCCCTTGGAATATTTTCCAAAAACCTTAAACACACAAAGTTTCGTCAAGTTCGGGAAGAAAACTGGCTCCGAGGTCGAAACCTGGCCAGGAGCGGACTCATATAAGTCCGAAACTTGGTAAGAACGATGAATATCTAACCTTTTACAGGTAAGATTCCCTTAGAATATTCTCAAAAACCTTAAACACACACAATTTCGTCAGGTTCGGGAAAAAAAAACTGGCTCCGAGGTCGAAACCTGGCCGGGAGCGGACTCCTATAAGTCCGAAACTTGGTAAGAATGATGAATATCTAACCTTTTACAGGTAAGATTCCCTTGGAATATTCTCCAAAAACCTTAAACACATACAGTTTCGTCAAGTTCGGGAAAGAAACTGGATCCGAGGTCGAAACCTGGATAGTAGCGGACTCCTATAAGTCTGAAACTTGGTAAAAACAATGAATATCGAACCTTTTACAGATAAGAATCCCTTGAAATATTCTCCAAAAACCTTAAACATACACAATTTCGTCAAATTCTGGAAAGAAACTGGCTCCGAGGTCGAAACCTGGCCGGGAGCAGACTCCTATAAGTCCGAAACTTGGTAAGAACGATGAATATCTAACCGTTTACAGGTAAGATTCCCTTGGAAAATTCTCCAAAAACCTTAAACACACACAGTTTCGTCAAGTTCGGAAAAGAAACTGGCTCCGAGGTCAAAACCTGGCCGGGAGCAGACTCCTATAAGTCCGAAACTTGGTAAGAATGACGAATATCTAACCTTTTACAGGGAAGATTCCCTTGGAATATTCTCCAAAAACCTTAAACACACACAGTTTCGTCAAGTTCAGGAAGAAAACTGGCTCCGAGGTCGAAACCTGGCCAGGAGCGGACTCCTATAAGTCCGAAACTTGGTAAGAACGATGAATATCTAACCTTTTACAGGTAAGATTCCCTTAGAATATTCTCAAAAACCTTAAACACACACAATTTCGTCAGGTTCGGGAAAAAAAACTGGCTCCGAGGTCGAAACCTGGCCGGGAGCGGACTCCTATAAGTCCGAAACTTGGTAAGAATGATGAATATCTAACCTTTTACAGGTAAGATTCCCTTGGAATATTCTCCAAAAACCTTAAACACACAAAGTTTCGTCAAGTTCGGGAAGAAAACTGGCTCCGAGGTCGAAACCTGGCCAGGAGCGGACTCCTATAAGTCCGAAACTTGGTAAGAACGATGAATATCTAACCTTTTACAGGTAAGATTCCCTTGGAATATTCTCAAAAACCTTAAACACACACAATTTCGTCAGGTTCGGGAAAAAAAAATGGCTCCGAGGTCGAAACCTGGCCGGGAGCGGACTCCTATAAGTCTGAAACTTGGTAATAACAATGAATATCGAACCTTTTACAGATAAGAATCCCTTGAAATATTCTCCAAAAACCTTAAACATACACAATTTCGTCAAATTCTGAAAAGAAACTGGCTCCGAGGTCGAAACATGGCCAAAAACGGACTCCTATAAGTCTGAAACTTGGTAAGAACAATGAATATCTAACCTTTTATAGGTAAGATTCCATTGGAATATTCTCCAAAAACCTTAAACACGCACAATTTCGTCAAGTTCGGGAAGAAAACTGGCTCCGAGGTCGAAACCTGGCCAGGAGCAGACTCCTATAAGTCCGAAACTTGCTAAGAATGATGAATATCGAACCTTTTACAGGTAAGATTCCCTTGGAATATTCTCCAAAAACCTTAAACACACACAGTTTCGTCAAGTTCGGAAAGAGACTGGCTTTTAGGTCGAAACATGGCCAGAAGCGGACTCCTATATGTCTGAAACTTGGTAATAACAATGAATATCTAACCATTTACAGGTAAGATTCCATTGGGATATTCTCCAAAAACCTTAAACACACACAATTTCGTCAAGTTCGGGAAAGAAACTGGCTCCGAGGTCAAAACCTGGCCAGGAGCGGACTCCTATAATTCCGAAACTTGGTAAGAACGATGAATATCGAACCTTTTACAGGTAAGATTCCCTTGGAATATTCTCCAAAAACCTTAAACACACACAGTTTCGTCAAGTTCGGGAAAGAAACTGGCTCCGAGGTCGAAACCTGGCCAGGATCGGAATCCTATAAGTCCGAAACTTGGTAAGAACGATGAATATCTAACCTTTTACAGATAAGATTCTCTTGGAATATTCTCCAAAAACCTTAAACATACACAATTTCGTCAACTTCTGGAAAGAAACTGGCTCCGAGGTCGAAACCTTGCCGGGAGCGGACTCCTATAAGTCTGAAACTTGGTAAGAACGATGAATATCTAACCTTTTACAGATAAGATTCCCTTTGATTATTCTCCAAAAACCTTAAATATACACAATTTCGTCAAGTTCTAAAAAGAAACTGGCTCCGAGGTTTCTACCTGGCCGGGAGCGGACTCCCATAAGTCTGAAACTTGGTAAGAATGATGAAAATCTAACCTTTTACAGATAAGATTCCCTTGGAATATTCTCCAAAAACCTTAAACATACACAATTTCCTCAAGTTCTGGAAAGAAACTGGCTCCGAGTTCGAAACCTGGCCGGGAGCGGACTCCAAAAGTCCGAAACTTGGTAAGAACGATGAATATCTAACCGTTTACAGGTAAGATTCCCTTGGAAAATTCTCCAAAAACCTTAAACACACACAGTTTCGTCAAGTTCGAAAAGAAACTGGCTCCGAGGTCAAAACCTGGCTAGGAGCGGACTCATATCAATCCGAAACTTGGTAACAACGATGAATATCTAACCTTTTACAGGTAAGATTCCCTTGGAATATTCTCCAAAAACCTTAAACACACCCAGTTTCGTCAAGTTCTGAAAAGAAACAGGCTCCGAGGTCGAAACCTGGCCAAGAGCAGACTATTATAAGTCCGAAACTTGGTAAGAACGATGAATATCTAACCTTTTACACGTAAGATTCCCTTGGAATATTCTCCAAAAACCTTAAACACACACAATTTCGTCAAGTTCGGGAAAAAAACTGGATCCGAGGTCGAAACCTGGCCAGAAGCGGATTCCTATAAGTCCGAAACTTGGTAAGAACGATGAATATCAAACCTTTTACAGGTAAGATTCCCTTGGAATATTCTCTAAAAACCTTAAACACACACAGTTTCGTCAAGCTCTGGAAAGAAACTGGTTCTGAGGTCGAAACCTGACCAGGAGCGGACTCCTATAAGTCCGAAACTTGGTAAGAACGATGAATATCTAACCTTTTACAGGTAAGATTCCCTTGGAATATTCTCCAAAACCTTAAACATACACAATTTCGTCAAGTTCGTGAAAAAAACTGGCTTCGACGTCGAAACATGGCCGGAGCGGACTCCTATAAGTCCGAAACTTGGTAAGAACGATGAATATCAAACCTTTTACAGGTAAGATTCCCTTGGAATATTCTCTAAAAACCTTAAACACACACAGTTTCGTCAAGTTCTGGAAAGAAACTGGCTCCGAGGTCGAAACCTGTCCTGAAGCGGACTCCTATAAGTCTGAAACTTGGTAAGAACAATGAATATCAAACCTTTTACAGGTAAGATTCCATTGGAATATTCTCCAAAAACCTTAAACACATACAATTTCGTCAAGTTCGGGAAAGAAACTGGCTCCGAAGTCGAAACCTGGCCGGGAGAGGACTCTTATAAGTCCGAAACTTGGTAAGAACGATGAATTTCTAACCTTTTACAAGTAAGATTCCCTTGGAATATTCTCCAAAACCCTTACACACACATAGTTTCGTCAGGTTCGGGAAATAAACTGGCTCCGAGGTTAAAACCTGGCCGGGAGCGGACTCCTATAAGTCCGAAACTTGGTAAGAATGATGAATATCTAACCTTTTATAGGTAAGATTCCCTTGGAATATTATCCAAAAACCTTAAACACACACAGTTTCGTCAAGTTCGGAAAAGAAACTGGCTCCGAGGTCAAAACCTGGCCGGGAGCGGACTCCTATAAGTCCGAAACTTGGTAAGAACGATGAATATCTAACCTTTTACAGGTAAGATTCCCTTGGAATATTCTCCAAAACCCTTACACACACATAGTTTCGTCAAGTTCGGGAAAAAAACTGGATCCGAGGTCGAAACCTGGCCAGGAGCGGATTCCTATAAGTCCTTAACTTGGTAAGAACGATGAATATCAAACCTTTTACAGGTAAAATTCCCTTGGAATATTCTCTAAAAACCTTAAACACACACAGTTTCGTCAAGTTCTGGAAAGAAACTAGCTCTGAGGTCGAAACCTGACCAGGAGCGGACTCCTATAAGTCCGAAACTTGGTAAGAACGATGAATATCAAACCTTTTACAGGTAAGATTCCCTTGGAATATTCTCCAAAAACCTTAAACACACCAAGTTTCGTCAAGTTCTGAAAAGAAACAGGCTCCGAGGTCGAAACCTGTCCAAGAGCAGACTATTATAAGTCCGAAACTTGGTAAGAACGATGAATATCTAACCTTTTACA
>NC_039359.1:70859832-70904658 GCF_003573695.1 Papaver somniferum
TCCAAAAACCTTAAACACACACAGTTTCGTCAAGTTCGGAAAAGAAACTGGCTCCGAGGTCAAAACCTGGCCGGGAGCGGACTCCTATAAGTCCGAAACTTGGTAAGAACGATGAATATCTAACCTTTTACAGGTAAGATTCCCTTGGAATATTCTCCAAAACCCTTACACACACATAGTTTCGTCAAGTTCGGGAAAAAAACTGGATCCGAGGTCGAAACCTGGCCAGGAGCGGATTCCTATAAGTCCTTAACTTGGTAAGAACGATGAATATCAAACCTTTTACAGGTAAGATTCCCTTGGAATATTCTCTAAAAACCTTAAACACACACAGTTTCGTCAAGTTCTGGAAAGAAACTAGCTCTGAGGTCGAAACCTGACCAGGAGCGGACTCTTATAAGTCCGAAACTTGGTAAGAACGATGAATATCAAACCTTTTACAGGTAAGATTCCCTTGGAATATTCTCCAAAAACCTTAAACACACCAAGTTTCGTCAAGTTCTGAAAAGAAACAGGCTCCGAGGTCGAAACCTGTCCAAGAGCAGACTATTATAAGTCCGAAACTTGGTAAGAACGATGAATATCTAACCTTTTACACGTAAGATTCCCTTGGAATATTCTCCAAAAACCTTAAACACACACAATTTCGTCAAGTTCGGGAAAAATACTGGATCCGAGGTCGAAACCTGGCCAGGAGCGGATTCCTATAAGTCCGAAACTTGGTAAGAACGACGAATATCAAACCTTTTACAGGTAAGATTCCCTTGGAATATTCTCTAAAAACCTTAAACACACAGTTTCGTCAAGTTCTGGAAAGAAAATGGCTCTGAGGTCGAAACCTGACCAGGAGCGGACTCCTATAAGTCCGAAACTTGGTAAGAACGATGAATATCTAACCTTTTACAGGTAAGATTCCCTTGGAATATTCTCCAAAAACCTTAAACATACACAATTTCGTCAAGTTCGTGAAAAAAACTGGCTTCGACGTCGAAACCTGGCCGGAGCGGACTCCTATAAGTCCGAAACTTGGTAAGAACGATGAGTATCAAACCTTTTACAGGTATGATTCCCTTGGAATATTCTCTAAAAACCTTAAACACACACAGTTTCGTCAAGTTCTGGAAAGAAACTGGCTCCGAGGTCGAAACCTGGCCTGAAGCGGACTCCTATAAGTCTGAAACTTGGTAAGAACAATGAATATCAAACCTTTTACAGGTAAGATTCCATTGGAATATTCTCCAAAAACCTTAAACACATACAATTTCGTCAAGTTCGGGAAAGAAACTGGCTCCGAAGTCGAAACCTGGCCGGGAGAGGACTCCTATAAGTCCGAAACTTGGTAAGAACGATGAATTTCTAACCTTTTACAAGTAAGATTCCCTTGGAATATTCTCCAAAACCCTTACACACACATAGTTTCGTCAAGTTCGGGAAATAAACTGGCTCTGAGGTCGAAACCTGGCCAGGAGCGGACTCCTATAAGTCCGAAACTTGGTAAGAACGATGAATATCTAACCATTTACAGGTAAGATTCCCTTGGAAAATTCTCCAAAAACCTTAAACACACACAGTTTCGTCAAGTTCGGAAAGAAACTGGCTCCGAGGTCAAAACCTGGCTAGGAGCGGACTCATATAAGTCCGAAACTTGGTAAGAACGATGAATATCTAACCTTTTACAGGTAAGATTCCCTTGGAATATTCTCCAAAAAACTTAAACACACCCAGTTTCGTCAAGTTCAGAAAAGAAACAGGCTCCGAGGTCGAAACCTGGCCAGGAGCGGACTCTTATAAGTCCGAAACTTGGTAAGAACGATGAATATCTAACCTTTTACAGGTAAGATTCCCTTGGAATATTCTCCAAAAACCTTAAACACACACAATTTCGTCAAGTTCGGGAAAAAAACTGGATCCGAGGTCGAAACCTGGCCGGGAGCGGATTCCTATAAGTCCGAAACTTGGTAAGAACGATGAATATCAAACCTTTTACAGGTAAGATTCCCTTGGAATATTCTCCAAAAACCTTAAACACACACAGTTTCGTCAAGTTCGGGAAGAAAACTGGCTCCGAGGTCGAAACCTGGCCAGGAGCGGACTCCTATAAGTCCGAAACTTGGTAAGAATGATGAATATCAAACCTTTTGCAGGTAAAATTCACTTGGAATATTCTCCAAAAACCTTAAACACACACAGTTTTGTCAAGTTTGGGAAAGAAACTGGCTTTGAGGTCGAAACATGGCCAAAAGCGGACTCCTATAAGTCTGAAACTTGGTAAGAACAATGAATATCTAACCTTTTATAGGTAAGATTCCATTGGAATATTCTCCAAAAACCTTAAACACACACAATTTCGTCAAGTTCGGGAAAGAAACTGGCTCCGAGGTCAAAACCTGGCCAGGAGCGGACTCCTATAAGTCTGAAACTTGGTAAGAACAATGAATATCAAACCTTTTACAGGTAAGATTCCCTTGGAATATTCTCCAAAAATCTTAAACACACACAATTTCGTCAAGTTCGGGAAAGAAACTGGCTTTGAGGTCGAAACATGGCCAGAAGCGGATTCCTATAAGCCTGAAACTTGGTAAGAACAATGAATATCTAACCTTTTACAGGTAAGATTCCCTTGGAATATTCTCCAAAAACCTTAAACATACACAATTTCGTCAAGTTCGTGAAAAAAACTGGCTTCGACGTCGAAACCTGGCCGGAGCGGACTCCTATAAGTCCGAAACTTGGTAAGAACGATGAATATCAAACCTTTTACAGGTAAGATTCCCTTGGAATATTCTCTAAAAACCTTAAACACACACAGTTTCGTCAAGTTCTGGAAAGAAACTGGCTCCGAGGTCGAAACCTGGCCTGAAGCGGACTCCTATAAGTCTGAAACTTGGTAAAAACAATGAATATCAAACCTTTTACAGGTAAGATTCCATTGGAATATTCTCCAAAAACCTTAAACACATACAATTTCGTCAAGTTCGGGAAAGAAACTGGCTCCGAAGTCGAAACCTGGCCGGGAGAGGACTCCTATAAGTCCGAAACTTGGTAAGAACGATGAATTTCTAACCTTTTACAAGTAAGATTCCCTTGGAATATTCTCCAAAACCCTTACACACACATAGTTTCGTCAAGTTCGGGAAATAAACTGGCTCTGAGGTCGAAACCTGGCCAGGAGCGGACTCCTATAAGTCCGAAACTTGGTAAGAACGATGAATATCTAACCGTTTACAGGTAAGATTCCCTTGGAAAATTCTCCAAAAACCTTAAACACACACAGTTTCGTCAAGTTCGGAAAGAAACTGGCTCCGAGGTCAAAACCTGGCTAGGAGCGGACTCCTATAAGTCCGAAACTTGGTAAGAATGATGAATATCTAACCTTTTATAGGTAAGATTCCCTTGGAATATTCTCTAAAAACCTTAAACACACACAGTTTCGTCAAGTTCGGAAAAGAAACTGGCTCCGAGGTCAAAACCTGGCCGGGAGCGGACTCCTATAAGTCCGAAACTTGGTAAGAATGATGAATATCTAACCTTTTACAGGTAAGATTCCCTTAGAATATTCTCCAAAAACCTTAAACACACACAGTTTCGTCAAGTTCGGGAAGAAAACTGGCTCCGAGGTCGAAACTTGGCCAGGAGCAGACTCCTATAAGTCCGAAACCTTGTAAGAATGATGAATATCAAACCTTTTGCAGGTAAAATTCACTTGGAATATTCTCCAAAAACCTTAAACACACACAGTTTTGTCAAGTTTGGGAAAGAAACTGGCTTTGAGGTCGAAACATGGCCAAAAGCGGACTCCTATAAGTCTGAAACTTGGTAAGAACAATGAATATCTAACCTTTTATAGGTAAGATTCCATTGGAATATTCTCCAAAAACCTTAAACACACACAATTTCGTCAAGTTCGGGAAGGAAACTGGCTCCGAGGTCAAAACCTGGCCAGGAGCGGACTCCTATAAGTCTGAAACTTGGTAAGAATGATGAATATCGAACCTTTTACAGGTAAGATTCCCTTGGAATATTCTCCAAAATCCTTAAACACACACAGTTTCGTCAAGTTCGGGAAGAAAACTGGCTCCGAGGTCGAAACCTGGCCAGGAGCGGACTCCTATAAGTCCGAAACTTGGTAGGAATGATGAATATCAAACCTTTTGCAGGTAAAATTCACTTGGAATATTCTCCAAAAACCTTAAACACACCCAGTTTCGTCAAGTTCTGAAAAGAAACTGGCTCCGAGGTCGAAACCTTGCTGGGAGCGGACTCCTATAAGTCTGAAACTTGGTAAGAACGATGAATATCTAACTTTTTACAGATAAGATTCCCTTTGATTATCCTCCAAAAACCTTAAATATACACAATTTCGTCAAGTTCTAAAAAGAAACTGGCTCCGAGGTTTCTACCTGGCCGGGAGCGGACTCCCATAAGTCTGAAACTTGGTAAGAATGATGAATATCTAACCTTTTACAGATAAGATTCCCTTGGAATATTCTCCAAAAACCTTAAACATACACAATTTCCTCAAGTTCTGGAAAGAAACTGGCTCCGAGTTCGAAACCTGGCCGGGAGCGGACTCCAAAAGTCCGAAACTTGGTAAGAACGATGAATATCTAACCGTTTACAGGTAAGATTCCCTTGGAAAATTCTCCAAAAACCTTAAACACACACAGTTTCGTCAAGTTCGAAAAGAAACTGGCTCCGAGGTCAAAAACTGGCTAGGAGCGGACTCATATCAATCCGAAACTTGGTAAGAACGATGAATATCTAACCTTTTAGAGGTAAGATTCCCTTGGAATATTCTCCAAAAACCTTAAACACACCCAGTTTCGTCAAGTTCTGGAAAGAAACTGGCTCTGAGGTCGAAACCTGACCAAGAGCAGACTATTACAAGTCCGAAACTTGGTAAGAACGATGAATATCTAACCTTTTACACGTAAGATTCCCTTGGAATATTCTCCAAAAACCTTAAACACACACAATTTCGTCAAGTTCGGGAAAAAAACTGGATCCGAGGTCGAAACCTGGCCAGGAGCGGATTCCTATAAGTCCGAAACTTGGTAAGAACAATGAATATCAAACCTTTTACAGGTAAGATTCCCTTGGAATATTCTCTAAAAACCTTAAACACACACAGTTTCATCAAGTTCTGGAAAGAAACTGGCTCTGAGGTCGAAACCTGACCAGGAGCGGACTCCTATAAGTCCGAAACTTGTTAAGAACGATGAAGATCTAACCTTTTACAGGTAAGATTCCCTTGGAATATTCTCCAAAAACCTTAAACACACCCAGTTTCGTCAAGTTCTGAAAAGAAACAGGCTCCGAGGTCGAAACCTGGCCAAGAGCAGACTATTATAAGTCCGAAACTTGGTGAGAACGATGAATATCTAACCTTTTACACGTAAGATTCCCTTGGAATATTCTCCAAAAACCTTAAACACACACAATTTCGTCAAGTTCGGGAAAAAAACTGGATCCGAGGTCGAAACCTGGCCAGGAGCGGATTCCTATAAGTCCGAAACTTGGTAAGAACGATGAATATCAAACCTTTTACAGGTAAGATTCCCTTGGAATATTCTCTAAAAACCTTAAACACACACAGTTTCGTCAAGTTCTGGAAAGAAACTGGCTCTGAGGTCGAAACCTGACCAGGAGCGGACTCCTATAAGTCCGAAACTTGGTAAGAACGATGAATATCTAACCTTTTACAGGTAAGATTCCCTTGGAATATTCTCCAAAAACCTTAAACATACACAATTTCGTCAAGTTCGTGAAAAAAACTGGCTTCGACGTCGAAACCTGGCCGGAGCGGACTCCTATAAGTCCGAAACTTGGTAAGAACGATGAGTATCAAACCTTTTACAGGTATGATTCCCTTGGAATATTCTCTAAAAACCTTAAACACACACAGTTTCGTCAAGTTCTGGAAAGAAACTGGCTCCGAGGTCGAAACCTGGCCTGAAGCGGACTCCTATAAGTCTGAAACTTGGTAAGAACAATGAATATCAAACCTTTTACAGGTAAGATTCCATTGGAATATTCTCCAAAAACCTTAAACACATACAATTTCGTCAAGTTCGGGAAAGAAACTGGCTCCGAAGTCGAAACCTGGCCGGGAGAGGACTCCTATAAGTCCGAAACTTGGTAAGAACGATGAATTTCTAACCTTTTACAAGTAAGATTCCCTTGGAATATTCTCCAAAACCCTTACACACACATAGTTTCGTCAAGTTCGGGAAATAAACTGGCTCTGAGGTCGAAACCTGGCCAGGAGCGGACTCCTATAAGTCCGAAACTTGGTAAGAACGATGAATATCTAACCATTTACAGGTAAGATTCCCTTGGAAAATTCTCCAAAAACCTTAAACACACACAGTTTCGTCAAGTTCGGAAAGAAACTGGCTCCGAGGTCAAAACCTGGCTAGGAGCGGACTCATATAAGTCCGAAACTTGGTAAGAACGATGAATATCTAACCTTTTACAGGTAAGATTCCCTTGGAATATTCTCCAAAAAACTTAAACACACCCAGTTTCGTCAAGTTCAGAAAAGAAACAGGCTCCGAGGTCGAAACCTGGCCAGGAGCGGACTCTTATAAGTCCGAAACTTGGTAAGAACGATGAATATCTAACCTTTTACAGGTAAGATTCCCTTGGAATATTCTCCAAAAACCTTAAACACACACAATTTCGTCAAGTTCGGGAAAAAAACTGGATCCGAGGTCGAAACCTGGCCGGGAGCGGATTCCTATAAGTCCGAAACTTGGTAAGAACGATGAATATCAAACCTTTTACAGGTAAGATTCCCTTGGAATATTCTCCAAAAACCTTAAACACACACAGTTTCGTCAAGTTCGGGAAGAAAACTGGCTCCGAGGTCGAAACCTGGCCAGGAGCGGACTCCTATAAGTCCGAAACTTGGTAAGAATGATGAATATCAAACCTTTTGCAGGTAAAATTCACTTGGAATATTCTCCAAAAACCTTAAACACACACAGTTTTGTCAAGTTTGGGAAAGAAACTGGCTTTGAGGTCGAAACATGGCCAAAAGCGGACTCCTATAAGTCTGAAACTTGGTAAGAACAATGAATATCTAACCTTTTATAGGTAAGATTCCATTGGAATATTCTCCAAAAACCTTAAACACACACAATTTCGTCAAGTTCGGGAAGAAAACTGGCTCCGAGGTCAAACCCTGGCCAGGAGCAGACTCCTATATGTCTGAAACTTGGTAATAACAATGAATATCTAACCATTTACAGGTAAGATTCCATTGGAATATTCTCAAAAAACCTTAAACACACACAATTTCGTCAAGTTCGGGAAAGAAACTGGCTCCGAGGTCAAAACCTGGCCAGGAGCGGACTCCTATAATTCCGAAACTTGGTAAGAACGATGAATATCGAACCTTTTACAGGTAAGATTCCCTTGGAATATTCTCCAAAAACCTTAAACACACACAGTTTCGTCAAGTTCGGGAAAGAAACTGGCTCCGAGGTCGAAACCTGGCCAGGATCGGAATCCTATAAGTCCGAAACTTGGTAAGAACGATGAATATCTAACCTTTTACAGATAAGATTCTCTTGGAATATTCTCCAAAAACCTTAAACATACACAATTTCGTCAACTTCTGGAAAGAAACTGGCTCCGAGGTCGAAACCTTGCCGGGAGCGGACTCCTATAAGTCTGAAACTTGGTAAGAACGATGAATATCTAACCTTTTACAGATAAGATTCCCTTTGATTATTCTCCAAAAACCTTAAATATACACAATTTCGTCAAGTTCTAAAAAGAAACTGGCTCCGAGGTTTCTACCTGGCCGGGAGCGGACTCCCATAAGTCTGAAACTTGGTAAGAATGATGAAAATCTAACCTTTTACAGATAAGATTCCCTTGGAATATTCTCCAAAAACCTTAAACATACACAATTTCCTCAAGTTCTGGAAAGAAACTGGCTCCGAGTTCGAAACCTGGCCGGGAGCGGACTCCAAAAGTCCGAAACTTGGTAAGAACGATGAATATCTAACCGTTTACAGGTAAGATTCCCTTGGAAAATTCTCCAAAAACCTTAAACACACACAGTTTCGTCAAGTTCGAAAAGAAACTGGCTCCGAGGTCAAAACCTGGCTAGGAGCGGACTCATATCAATCCGAAACTTGGTAACAACGATGAATATCTAACCTTTTACAGGTAAGATTCCCTTGGAATATTCTCCAAAAACCTTAAACACACCCAGTTTCGTCAAGTTCTGAAAAGAAACAGGCTCCGAGGTCGAAACCTGGCCAAGAGCAGACTATTATAAGTCCGAAACTTGGTAAGAACGATGAATATCTAACCTTTTACACGTAAGATTCCCTTGGAATATTCTCCAAAAACCTTAAACACACACAATTTCGTCAAGTTCGGGAAAAAAACTGGATCCGAGGTCGAAACCTGGCCAGAAGCGGATTCCTATAAGTCCGAAACTTGGTAAGAACGATGAATATCAAACCTTTTACAGGTAAGATTCCCTTGGAATATTCTCTAAAAACCTTAAACACACACAGTTTCGTCAAGTTCTGGAAAGAAACTGGTTCTGAGGTCGAAACCTGACCAGGAGCGGACTCCTATAAGTCCGAAACTTGGTAAGAACGATGAATATCTAACCTTTTACAGGTAAGATTCCCTTGGAATATTCTCCAAAACCTTAAACATACACAATTTCGTCAAGTTCGTGAAAAAAACTGGCTTCGACGTCGAAACATGGCCGGAGCGGACTCCTATAAGTCCGAAACTTGGTAAGAACGATGAATATCAAACCTTTTACAGGTAAGATTCCCTTGGAATATTCTCTAAAAACCTTAAACACACACAGTTTCGTCAAGTTCTGGAAAGAAACTGGCTCCGAGGTCGAAACCTGTCCTGAAGCGGACTCCTATAAGTCCGAAACTTGGTAAGAATGATGAATATCTAACCTTTTACAGGTAAGATTCCCTTGGAATATTCTCCAAAAACCTTAAACACACACAGTTTCGTCAAGTTCGGAAAAGAAACTTGCTCCGAGGTCAAAACCTGGCCGGGAGCGGACTCCTATAAGTCCGAAACTTGGTAAGAATGATGAATATTTAACCTTTTACAGGTAAGATTCCCTTAGAATATTCTCCAAAAACCTTAAACACACACAGTTTCGTCAAGTTCGGGAAGAAAACTGGCTCTGAGGTCAAATCCTGGCCAGGAGCGGACTCCTATAAGTCCGAAACTTGGTAAGAATGATGAATATCACACCTTTTGCAGGTAAAATTCACTTGGAATATTCTCCAAAAACCTTAAACACACACAGTTTTGTCAAGTTTGGGAAAGAAACTGGCTTTGAGGTCGAAACATGGCCAAAAGCGGACTCCTATAAGTCTGAAACTTGGTAAGAACAATGAATATCTAACCTTTTATAGGTAAGATTCCATTGGAATATTCTCCAAAAACCTTAAACACACACAATTTCGTCAAGTTCGGGAAGAAAACTGGCTCCGAGGTCAAACCCTGGCCAGGAGCAGACTCCTATATGTCTGAAACTTGGTAATAACAATGAATATCTAACCATTTACAGGTAAGATTCCATTGGAATATTCTCAAAAAAC
This sequence comes from Papaver somniferum, assembly GCF_003573695.1. Lineage (NCBI taxonomy): Eukaryota > Viridiplantae > Streptophyta > Magnoliopsida > Ranunculales > Papaveraceae > Papaver > Papaver somniferum. Next base: position 70,869,438 of record NC_039359.1, read on the forward strand.
CTTAAACACACACAATTTCGTCAAGTTCGGGAAAGAAACTGGCTCCGAGGTCAAAACCTGGCCAGGAGCGGACTCCTATAATTCCGAAACTTGGTAAGAACGATGAATATCGAACCTTTTACAGGTAAGATTCCCTTGGAATATTCTCCAAAAACCTTAAACACACACAGTTTCGTCAAGTTCGGGAAAGAAACTGGCTCCGAGGTCGAAACCTGGCCAGGATCGGAATCCTATAAGTCCGAAACTTGGTAAGAACGATGAATATCTAACCTTTTACAGATAAGATTCTCTTGGAATATTCTCCAAAAACCTTAAACATACACAATTTCGTCAACTTCTGGAAAGAAACTGGCTCCGAGGTCGAAACCTTGCCGGGAGCGGACTCCTATAAGTCTGAAACTTGGTAAGAACGATGAATATCTAACCTTTTACAGATAAGATTCCCTTTGATTATTCTCCAAAAACCTTAAATATACACAATTTCGTCAAGTTCTAAAAAGAAACTGGCTCCGAGGTTTCTACCTGGCCGGGAGCGGACTCCCATAAGTCTGAAACTTGGTAAGAATGATGAAAATCTAACCTTTTACAGATAAGATTCCCTTGGAATATTCTCCAAAAACCTTAAACATACACAATTTCCTCAAGTTCTGGAAAGAAACTGGCTCCGAGTTCGAAACCTGGCCGGGAGCGGACTCCAAAAGTCCGAAACTTGGTAAGAACGATGAATATCTAACCGTTTACAGGTAAGATTCCCTTGGAAAATTCTCCAAAAACCTTAAACACACACAGTTTCGTCAAGTTCGAAAAGAAACTGGCTCCGAGGTCAAAACCTGGCTAGGAGCGGACTCATATCAATCCGAAACTTGGTAACAACGATGAATATCTAACCTTTTACAGGTAAGATTCCCTTGGAATATTCTCCAAAAACCTTAAACACACCCAGTTTCGTCAAGTTCTGAAAAGAAACAGGCTCCGAGGTCGAAACCTGGCCAAGAGCAGACTATTATAAGTCCGAAACTTGGTAAGAACGATGAATATCTAACCTTTTACACGTAAGATTCCCTTGGAATATTCTCCAAAAACCTTAAACACACACAATTTCGTCAAGTTCGGGAAAAAAACTGGATCCGAGGTCGAAACCTGGCCAGAAGCGGATTCCTATAAGTCCGAAACTTGGTAAGAACGATGAATATCAAACCTTTTACAGGTAAGATTCCCTTGGAATATTCTCTAAAAACCTTAAACACACACAGTTTCGTCAAGTTCTGGAAAGAAACTGGCTCTGAGGTCGAAACCTGACCAGGAGCGGACTCCTATAAGTCCGAAACTTGGTAAGAACGATGAATATCTAACCTTTTACAGGTAAGATTCCCTTGGAATATTCTCCAAAAACCTTAAACATACACAATTTCGTCAAGTTCGTGAAAAAAACTGGCTTCGACGTCGAAACCTGGCCGGAGCGGACTCCTATAAGTCCGAAACTTGGTAAGAACGATGAGTATCAAACCTTTTACAGGTATGATTCCCTTGGAATATTCTCTAAAAACCTTAAACACACACAGTTTCGTCAAGTTCTGGAAAGAAACTGGCTCCGAGGTCGAAACCTGGCCTGAAGCGGACTCCTATAAGTCTGAAACTTGGTAAGAACAATGAATATCAAACCTTTTACAGGTAAGATTCCATTGGAATATTCTCCAAAAACCTTAAACACATACAATTTCGTCAAGTTCGGGAAAGAAACTGGCTCCGAAGTCGAAACCTGGCCGGGAGAGGACTCCTATAAGTCCGAAACTTGGTAAGAACGATGAATTTCTAACCTTTTACAAGTAAGATTCCCTTGGAATATTCTCCAAAACCCTTACACACACATAGTTTCGTCAAGTTCGGGAAATAAACTGGCTCTGAGGTCGAAACCTGGCCAGGAGCGGACTCCTATAAGTCCGAAACTTGGTAAGAACGATGAATATCTAACCATTTACAGGTAAGATTCCCTTGGAAAATTCTCCAAAAACCTTAAACACACACAGTTTCGTCAAGTTCGGAAAGAAACTGGCTCCGAGGTCAAAACCTGGCTAGGAGCGGACTCATATAAGTCCGAAACTTGGTAAGAACGATGAATATCTAACCTTTTACAGGTAAGATTCCCTTGGAATATTCTCCAAAAAACTTAAACACACCCAGTTTCGTCAAGTTCAGAAAAGAAACAGGCTCCGAGGTCGAAACCTGGCCAGGAGCGGACTCTTATAAGTCCGAAACTTGGTAAGAACGATGAATATCTAACCTTTTACAGGTAAGATTCCCTTGGAATATTCTCCAAAAACCTTAAACACACACAATTTCGTCAAGTTCGGGAAAAAAACTGGATCCGAGGTCGAAACCTGGCCGGGAGCGGATTCCTATAAGTCCGAAACTTGGTAAGAACGATGAATATCAAACCTTTTACAGGTAAGATTCCCTTGTAATATTCTCTAAAAACCTTAAACACACAGAGTTTCGTCATGTTCTGGAAAGAAACTGGCTCCGAGGTCGAAACCTGACCAGGAGCGGACTCCTATAAAACCGAAACTTGGTAAGAACGATGAATATCTAACCTTTTACAGGTAAGATTCCCTTGGAATATTCTCCAAAAACCTTAAACATACACAATTTCGTCAAGTTCGGGAAACAAACTGGCTTCGAGGTCGAAACCTGGCCGGGAGCGGACTCCTATAAGTCCGAAACTTGGTAAGAACGATGAATATCAAACCTTTTACATGTAAGATTCCCTTGAAATATTCTCTAAAAACATTAAACACACACAGTTTCGTCAAGTTCTGGAAAGAAACTGGCTCCGAGGTCGAAACCTGGCCAGAAGCGGACTCCTATAAGTCTGAAACTTGGTAAGAACAATGAATATCAAACCTTTTACAGGTAAGATTCCATTGGAATATTCTCCAAAAACCTTAAACACACACAATTTCGTCAAGTTCGGGAAAGAAACTGTCTCCGAAGTCGAAACCTTGCCGGGAGAGGACTCCTATAAGTCCGAAACTTGGTAAGAACGATGAATTTATAACCTTTTACAGGTAAGATTCCCTTGGAATATTCTCCAAAACCCTTAAACACACACAGTTTCTTCAAGTTCGGGAAAGAAACTGGCTCTGAGGTCGAAACCTGGCCAAGAGCGGACTCCTATAAGTCTGAAACTTGGTAAGAACGATGAATATCTAACCTTTTACAGGTAATATTCCCTTGGAATATTCTCTAAAAACCTTAAACACACACAGTTTCATCAAGTTCGAGAAAGAAACTGGCTTTGAGGTCGAAACATTGCCAGGAGCGGACTCCTATAAGTCAGAAACTTGGTAAGAACGATGAATATCTAACCTTTTACAGGTAGATTCCCTTGGAATGTTTTCAAAAAACCATAAACACACACAGTTTCGTCAAGTTCGAGAAAGAAATGCCTCCGAGGTCGAAACCTGGCCGGCAGAGGACCCCTATAAGTCCGAAACTTGGTAAGAACGATGAATTTCTAACCTTTTACAGGTAAGATTCCCTTGGAATATTCTCCAAAAACCTTAAACACACACAGTTTCGTCAAGTTCGGAAAAGAAACTGGCTCCGAGGTCAAAACCTGGCCGGGAGCGGACTCCTATAAGTCCGAAACTTGGTAAGAATGATGAATATCTAACCTTTTACAGGTAAGATTCCCTTAGAATATTCTCCAAAAACCTTAAACACACACAGTTTCGTCAAGTTCGGGAAGAAAAATGGCTCCGAGGTCGAAACCTGGCCAGGAGCAGAATCCTATAAGTCCGAAACTTGGTAAGAATGATGAATATCAAACCTTTTGCAGGTAAAATTCACTTGGAATATTCTCCAAAAACCTTAAACACACACAGTTTTGTCAAGTTTGGGAAAGAAACTGGCTTTGAGGTCGAAACATGGCCAAAAGCGGACTCCTATAAGTCTGAAACTTGGTAAGAACAATGAATATCTAACCTTTTATAGGTAAGATTCCATTGGAATATTCTCCAAAAACCTTAAACACACACAATTTCGTCAAGTTCGGGAAAGAAACTGGCTCCGAGGTCAAAACCTGGCCAGGAGCGGACTCCTATAAGTCTGAAACTTGGTAAGAATGATGAATATCGAACCTTTTACAGGTAAGATTCCCTTGGAATATTCTCCAAAAACCTTAAACACACACAGTTTCGTCAAGTTCGGGAAGAAAACTGGCTCCGAGGTCGAAACCTGGCCAGGAGCGGACTCCTATAAGTCCGAAACTTGGTAAGAATGATGAATATCAAACCTTTTGCAGGTAAAATTCACTTGGAATATTCTCCAAAAACCTTAAACACACACAGTTTTGTCAAGTTTGGGAAAGAAACTGGCTTTGAGGTCGAAACATGGACAAAAGCGGACTCCTATAAGTCTGAAACTTGGTAAGAACAATGAATATCCAACCTTTTATAGGTAAGATTCCATTGGAATATTCTCCAAAAACCTTAAACACACACAATTTCGTCAAGTTCGGAAAAGAAACTGGCTCCGAGGTCAAAACCTGGCCGGGAGCGGACTCCTATAAGTCCGAAACTTGGTAAGAATGATGAATATCTAACCTTTTACAGGTAAGATTCCCTTAGAATATTCTCCAAAAACCTTAAACACACACAGTTTCGTCAATTTCGGGAAGAAAACTGGCTCCAAGGTCGAAACCTGGCCAGGAGCAGACTCCTATAAGTCCGAAACTTGGTAAGAATGATGAATATCAAACCTTTTGCAGGTAAAATTCACTTGGAATATTCTCCAAAAACCTTAAACACACACAGTTTTGTCAAGTTTGGGAAAGAAACTGGCTTTGAGGTCGAAACATGGACAAAAGCGGACTCCTATAAGTCTGAAACTTGGTAAGAACAATGAATATCCAACCTTTTATAGGTAAGATTCCATTGGAATATTCTCCAAAAACCTTAAACACACACAATTTCGTCAAGTTCGGGAAAGAAACTGGCTCCGAGGTCAAAACCTGGCCACGAGCGGACTCCTATAAGTCTGAAACTTGGTAAGAACAATGAATATCAAACCTTTTACAGGTAAGATTCCCTTGGAATATTCTCCAAAAATCTTAAACACACACAGTTTCGTCAAGTTCGGGAAAGAAACTGGCTTTGAGGTCGAAACATGGCCAGAAGCCGACTCCTATAAGCCTGAAACTTGGTAAGAACAATGAATATCTAACCTTTTACAGGTAAGATTCCCTTGGAATATTCTCCAAAAACCTTAAACATACACAATTTCGTCAAGTTCGTGAAAAAAACTGGCTTCGACGTCGAAACCTGGCCGGAGCGGACTCCTATAAGTCCGAAACTTGGTAAGAACGATGAATATCAAACCTTTTACAGGTAAGATTCCCTTGGAATATTCTCTAAAAACCTTAAACACACACAGTTTCGTCAAGTTCTGGAAAGAAACTGGCTCCGAGGTCGAAACCTGGCCTGAAGCGGACTCCTATAAGTCTGAAACTTGGTAAAAACAATGAATATCAAACCTTTTACAGGTAAGATTCCATTGGAATATTCTCCAAAAACCTTAAACACATACAATTTCGTCAAGTTCGGGAAAGAAACTGGCTCCGAAGTCGAAACCTGGCCGGGAGAGGACTCCTATAAGTCCGAAACTTGGTAAGAACGATGAATTTCTAACCTTTTACAAGTAAGATTCCCTTGGAATATTCTCCAAAACCCTTACACACACATAGTTTCGTCAAGTTCGGGAAATAAACTGGCTCTGAGGTCGAAACCTGGCCAGGAGCGGACTCCTATAAGTCCGAAACTTGGTAAGAACGATGAATATCTAACCATTTACAGGTAAGATTCCCTTGGAAAATTCTCCAAAAACCTTAAACACACACAGTTTCGTCAAGTTCGGAAAGAAACTGGCTCCGAGGTCAAAACCTGGCTAGGAGCGGACTCATATAAGTCCGAAACTTGGTAAGAACGATGAATATCTAACCTTTTACAGGTAAGATTCCCTTGGAATATTCTCCAAAAAACTTAAACACACCCAGTTTCGTCAAGTTCAGAAAAGAAACAGGCTCCGAGGTCGAAACCTGGCCAGGAGCGGACTCTTATAAGTCCGAAACTTGGTAAGAACGATGAATATCTAACCTTTTACAGGTAAGATTCCCTTGGAATATTCTCCAAAAACCTTAAACACACACAATTTCGTCAAGTTCGGGAAAAAAACTGGATCCGAGGTCGAAACCTGGCCGGGAGCGGATTCCTATAAGTCCGAAACTTGGTAAGAACGATGAATATCAAACCTTTTACAGGTAAGATTCCCTTGGAATATTCTCCAAAAACCTTAAACACACACAGTTTCGTCAAGTTCGGGAAGAAAACTGGCTCCGAGGTCGAAACCTGGCCAGGAGCGGACTCCTATAAGTCCGAAACTTGGTAAGAATGATGAATATCAAACCTTTTGCAGGTAAAATTCACTTGGAATATTCTCCAAAAACCTTAAACACACACAGTTTTGTCAAGTTTGGGAAAGAAACTGGCTTTGAGGTCGAAACATGGCCAAAAGCGGACTCCTATAAGTCTGAAACTTGGTAAGAACAATGAATATCTAACCTTTTATAGGTAAGATTCCATTGGAATATTCTCCAAAAACCTTAAACACACACAATTTCGTCAAGTTCGGGAAAGAAACTGGCTCCGAGGTCAAAACCTGGCCAGGAGCGGACTCCTATAAGTCTGAAACTTGGTAAGAACAATGAATATCAAACCTTTTACAGGTAAGATTCCCTTGGAATATTCTCCAAAAATCTTAAACACACACAATTTCGTCAAGTTCGGGAAAGAAACTGGCTTTGAGGTCGAAACATGGCCAGAAGCGGACTCCTATAAGCCTGAAACTTGGTAAGAACAATGAATATCTAACCTTTTACAGGTAAGATTCCCTTGGAATATTCTCCAAAAACCTTAAACATACACAATTTCGTCAAGTTCGTGAAAAAAACTGGCTTCGACGTCGAAACCTGGCCGGAGCGGACTCCTATAAGTCCGAAACTTGGTAAGAACGATGAATATCAAACCTTTTACAGGTAAGATTCCCTTGGAATATTCTCTAAAAACCTTAAACACACACAGTTTCGTCAAATTATGGAAAGAAACTGGCTCCGAGGTCGAAACCTGGCCTGAAGCGGACTCCTATAAGTCTGAAACTTGGTAAAAACAATGAATATCAAACCTATTACAGGTAAGATTCCATTGGAATATTCTCCAAAAACCTTAAGCACATACAATTTCGTCAAGTTCGGGAAAGAAACTGGCTCCGAAGTCGAAACCTGGCCGGGAGAGGACTCCTATAAGTCCGAAACTTGGTAAGAACGATGAATTTCTAACCTTTTACAAGTAAGATTCCCTTGGAATATTCTCCAAAACCCTTACACACACATAGTTTCGTCAAGTTCGGGAAATAAACTACCTCTGAGGTCGAAACCTGGCCAGGAGTGGACTCCTATAAGTCCGAAACTTGGTAAGAACGATGAATATCTAACCGTTTACAGGTAAGATTCCCTTGGAAAATTCTCCAAAAACCTTAAACACACACAGTTTCGTCAAGTTCGGAAAGAAACTGGCTCCGAGGTCAAAACCTGGCTAGGAGCGGACTCATATAAGTCCGAAACTTGGTAAGAACGATGAATATCTAACCTTTTACAGGTAAGATTCCCTTGGAATATTCTCCAAAAAACTTAAACACACCCAGTTTCGTCAAGTTCAGAAAAGAAACAGGCTCCGAGGTCGAAACCTGGCCAGGAGCGGACTCTTATAAGTCCGAAACTTGGTAAGAACGATGAATATCTAACCTTTTACAGGTAAGATTCCCTTGGAATATTCTCCAAAAACCTTAAACACACACAATTTCGTCAAGTTCGGGAAAAAAACTGGATCCGAGGTCGAAACCTGGCCGGGAGCGGATTCCTATAAGTCCGAAACTTGGTAAGAACGATGAATATCAAACCTTTTACAGGTAAGATTCCCTTGTAATATTCTCTAAAAACCTTAAACACACAGAGTTTCGTCAAGTTCTGGAAAGAAACTGGCTCCGAGGTCGAAACCTGACCAGGAGCGGACTCCTATAAAACCGAAACTTGGTAAGAACGATGAATATCTAACCTTTTACAGGTAAGATTCCCTTGGAATATTCTCCAAAAACCTTAAACATACACAATTTCGTCAAGTTCGGGAAACAAACTGGCTTCGAGGTCGAAACCTGGCCGGGAGCGGACTCCTATAAGTCCGAAACTTGGTAAGAACGATGAATATCAAACCTTTTACATGTAAGATTCCCTTGAAATATTCTCTAAAAACATTAAACACACACAGTTTCGTCAAGTTCTGGAAAGAAACTGGCTCCGAGGTCGAAACCTGGCCAGAAGCGGACTCCTATAAGTCTGAAACTTGGTAAGAACAATGAATATCAAACCTTTTACAGGTAAGATTCCATTGGAATATTCTCCAAAAACCTTAAACACACACAATTTCGTCAAGTTCGGGAAAGAAACTGGCTCTGAGGTCGAAACCTGGCCAAGAGCGGACTCCTATAAGTCCGAAACTTGGTAAGAACGATGAATATCTAACCTTTTACAGGTAATATTCCCTTGGAATATTCTCTAAAAACCTTAAACACACACAGTTTCATCAAGTTCTAGAAAGAAACTGGCTTTGAGGTCGAAACATGGCCAGGAGCGGACTCCTATAAGTCAGAAACTTGGTAAGAACGATGAATATCTAACCTTTTACAGGTAGATTCCCTTGGAATGTTCTCAAAAAACCATAAACACACACAGTTTCGTCAAGTTCGAGAAAGAAATGCCTCCGAGGTCGAAACCTGGCCGGCAGAGGACCCCTATAAGTCCGAAACTTGGTAAGAACGATGAATTTCTAACCTTTTACAGGTAAGATTCCCTTGGAATATTCTCCAAAAACCTTAAACACACACAGTTCCGTCAAGTTCGGAAAAGAAACTGGCTCCGAGGTCAAAACCTGGCCGGGAGCGGACTCCTATAAGTCCGAAACTTGGTAAGAATGATCAATATCTAACCTTTTACAGGTAAGATTCCCTTAGAATATTCTCCAAAAACCTTAAACACACACAGTTTCGTCAAGTTCGGGAAGAAAAATGGCTCCGAGGTCGAAACCTGGCCAGGAGCAGACTCCTATAAGTCCGAAACTTGGTAAGAATGATGAATATCAAACCTTTTGCAGGTAAAATTCACTTGGAATATTCTCCAAAAACCTTAAACACACACAGTTTTGTCAAGTTTGGGAAAGAAACTGGCTTTGAGGTCGAAACATGGCCAAAAGCGGACTCCTATAAGTCTGAAACTTGGTAAGAACAATGAATATCTAACCTTTTATAGGTAAGATTCCATTGGAATATTCTCCAAAAACCTTAAACACACACAATTTCGTCAAGTTCGGGAAAGAAACTGGCTCCGAGGTCAAAACCTGGCCAGGAGCGGACTCCTATAAGTCTGAAACTTGGTAAGAATGATGAATATCGAACCTTTTACAGGTAAGATTCCCTTGGAATATTCTCCAAAAACCTTAAACACACACAGTTTCGTCAAGTTCGGGAAGAAAACTGGCTCCGAGGTCGAAACCTGGCCAGGAGCGGACTCCTATAAGTCCGAAACTTGGTAAGAATGATGAATATCAAACCTTTTGCAGGTAAAATTCACTTGGAATATTCTCCAAAAACCTTAAACACACACAGTTTTGTCAAGTTTGGGAAAGAAACTGGCTTTGAGGTCGAAACATGGCCAAAAGCGGACTCCTATAAGTCTGAAACTTGGTAAGAACAATGAATATCTAACCTTTTATAGGTAAGATTCCATTGGAATATTCTCCAAAAACCTTAAACACACACAATTTCGTCAAGTTCGGGAAGAAAACTGGCTCCGAGGTCAAACCCTGGCCAGGAGCAGACTCCTATATGTCTGAAACTTGGTAATAACAATGAATATCTAACCATTTACAGGTAAGATTCCATTGGAATATTCTCAAAAAACCTTAAACACACACAATTTCGTCAAGTTCGGGAAAGAAACTGGCTCCGAGGTCAAAACCTGGCCAGGAGCGGACTCCTATAATTCCGAAACTTGGTAAGAACGATGAATATCGAACCTTTTACAGGTAAGATTCCCTTGGAATATTCTCCAAAAACCTTAAACACACACAGTTTCGTCAAGTTCGGGAAAGAAACTGGCTCCGAGGTCGAAACCTGGCCAGGATCGGAATCCTATAAGTCCGAAACTTGGTAAGAACGATGAATATCTAACCTTTTACAGATAAGATTCTCTTGGAATATTCTCCAAAAACCTTAAACATACACAATTTCGTCAACTTCTGGAAAGAAACTGGCTCCGAGGTCGAAACCTTGCCGGGAGCGGACTCCTATAAGTCTGAAACTTGGTAAGAACGATGAATATCTAACCTTTTACAGATAAGATTCCCTTTGATTATTCTCCAAAAACCTTAAATATACACAATTTCGTCAAGTTCTAAAAAGAAACTGGCTCCGAGGTTTCTACCTGGCCGGGAGCGGACTCCCATAAGTCTGAAACTTGGTAAGAATGATGAAAATCTAACCTTTTACAGATAAGATTCCCTTGGAATATTCTCCAAAAACCTTAAACATACACAATTTCCTCAAGTTCTGGAAAGAAACTGGCTCCGAGTTCGAAACCTGGCCGGGAGCGGACTCCAAAAGTCCGAAACTTGGTAAGAACGATGAATATCTAACCGTTTACAGGTAAGATTCCCTTGGAAAATTCTCCAAAAACCTTAAACACACACAGTTTCGTCAAGTTCGAAAAGAAACTGGCTCCGAGGTCAAAAACTGGCTAGGAGCGGACTCATATCAATCCGAAACTTGGTAAGAACGATGAATATCTAACCTTTTAGAGGTAAGATTCCCTTGGAATATTCTCCAAAAACCTTAAACACACCCAGTTTCGTCAAGTTCTGGAAAGAAACTGGCTCTGAGGTCGAATCCTGACCAGGAGCGGACTCCTATAAGTCCGAAACTTGGTAAGAACGATGAATATCTAACCTTTTACAGGTAAGATTCCCTTAGAATATTCTCTAAAAACCTTAAACACACACAGTTTCGTCAAGTTCTGGAAAGAAACTGGCTCTGAGGTCGAAACCTGACCAGGAGCGGACTCCTATAAGTCCGAACCTTGGTAAGAACGATGAATATCTGACCTTTTACAGGTAAGATTCCCTTGGAATATTCTCCAAAAACCTTAAACACGCACAATTTCGTCAAGTTCGGGAAAAAAACTGGATCCGAGGTCGAAACCTGGCCGGGAGCGGACTCCTATAAGTCTGAAACTTGGTAAGAACAATGAATATCAAACCTTTTACAGGTAAGATTCCCTTGGAATATTCTCCAAAAATCTTAAACACACACAGTTTCGTCAAGTTCGGGAAAGAAACTGGCTTTGAGGTCGAAACATGGCCAGAAGCGGACTCCTATAAGCCTGAAACTTCGTAAGAACAATGAATATCTAACCTTTTACAGGTAAGATTCCCTTGGAATATTCTCCAAAAACCTTAAACATACACAATTTCGTCAAGTTCGTGAAAAAAACTGGCTTCGACGTCGAAACCTGGCCGGAGCGGACTCCTATAAGTCCGAAACTTGGTAAGAACGATGAATATCAAACCTTTTACAGGTAAGATTCCCTTGGAATATTCTCTAATAACCTTAAACACACACAGTTTCGTCAAATTCTGGAAAGAAACTGGCTCCGAGGTCGAAACCTGGCCTGAAGCGGACTCCTATAAGTCTGAAACTTGGTAAAAACAATGAATATCAAACCTTTTACAGGTAAGATTCCATTGGAATATTCTCCAAAAACCTTAAGCACATACAATTTCGTCAAGTTCGGGAAAGAAACTGGCTCCGAAGTCGAAACCTGGCCGGGAGAGGACTCCTATAAGTCCGAAACTTGGTAAGAACGATGAATTTCTAACCTTTTACAAGTAAGATTCCCTTGGAATATTCTCCAAAACCCTTACACACACATAGTTTCGTCAAGTTCGGGAAATAAACTACCTCTGAGGTCGAAACCTGGCCAGGAGTGGACTCCTATAAGTCCGAAACTTGGTAAGAACGATGAATATATCTAACCGTTTACAGGTAAGATTCCCTTGGAAAATTCTCCAAAAACCTTAAACACACACAGTTTCGTCAAGTTCGGAAAGAAACTGGCTCCGAGGTCAAAACCTGGCTAGGAGCGGACTCATATAAGTCCGAAACTTGGTAAGAACGATGAATATCTAACCTTTCACAGGTAAGATTCCCTTGGAATATTCTCCAAAAAACTTAAACACACCCAGTTTCGTCAAGTTCAGAAAAGAAACAGGCTCCGAGGTCGAAACCTGGCCACGAGCGGACTCTTATAAGTCCGAAACTTGGTAAGAACGATGAATATCTAACCTTTTACAGGTAAGATTCCCTTGGAATATTCTCCAAAAACCTTAAACACACACAATTTCGTCAAGTTCGGGAAAAAAACTGGATCCGAGGTCGAAACCTGGCCGGGAGCGGATTCCTATAAGTCCGAAACTTGGTAAGAACGATGAATATCAAACCTTTTACAGGTAAGATTCCCTTGTAATATTCTCTAAAAACCTTAAACACACAGAGTTTCGTCAAGTTCTGGAAAGAAACTGGCTCCGAGGTCGAAACCTGACCAGGAGCGGACTCCTATAAAACCGAAACTTGGTAAGAACGATGAATATCTAACCTTTTACAGGTAAGATTCCCTTGGAATATTCTCCAAAAACCTTAAACATACACAATTTCGTCAAGTTCGGGAAACAAACTGGCTTCGAGGTCGAAACCTGGCCGGGAGCGGACTCCTATAAGTCCGAAACTTGGTAAGAACGTTGAATATCAAACCTTTTACATGTAAGATTTCCTTGAAATATTCTCTAGAACCCTTAAACACACACAGTTTCGTCAAGTTCTGGAAAGAAACTGGCTCCGAGGTCGAAACTTGGCCAGAAGCGGACTCCTATAAGTCTGAAACTTGGTAAGAACAATGAATATCAAACCTTTTACAGGTAAGATTCCATTGGAATATTCTCCAAAAACCTTAAACACACACAATTTCGTCAAGTTCGGGAAAGAAACTGGCTCCGAAGTCGAAACCTGGCCGGGAAAGGACTCCTATAAGTCCGAAACTTGGTAAGAACGATGAATTTATAACCTTTTACAGGTAAGATTCCCTTGGAATATTCTCCAAAACCCTTAAACACACACAGTTTCTTCAAGTTCGGGAAAGAAACTGGCTCTGTGGTCGAAACCTGGCCAAGAGCGGACTCCTATAAGTCCGAAACTTGGTAAGAACGATGAATATCTAACCTTTTACAGGTAATATTCCCTTGGAATATTCTCTAAAAACCTTAAACACACACAGTTTCATCAAGTTCGAGAAAGAAACTGGCTTTGAGGTCGAAACATGGCCAGGAGCGGACTCCTATAAGTCAGAAACTTGGTAAGAACGATGAATATCTAACCTTTTACAGGTAAGATTCTCTTGGAATGTTCTCAAAAAACCATAAACACACACAGTTTCGTCAAGTTCGAGAAAGAAATGCCTCCGAGGTCGAAACCTGGCCGGCAGAGGACCCCTATAAGTCCGAAACTTGGTAAGAACGATGAATTTCTAACCTTTTACAGGTAAGATTCCCTTGGAATATTCTCCAAAAACCTTCAACACACAGAGTTTCGTCAAGTTCAGGAAATAAACTGGCTCCGAGGTCGAAACCTGGCCAAGAGTGGACTCTTATAAGTCCGAAACTTGGTAAGAACGATGAATATCTAACCTTTTACAGGTAAGATTCCCTTGGAATATTCTCCAAAAACCTTAAACACACAGTTTCTTCAAGTTCGGGAAAGAAACTGGCTCTGAGGTCGAAACCTGGACGGGAGCGGACTCCTATAAGTCCGAAACTTGGTAAGAACGATAAATATCAAACCTTTTACACGTAAGATTCCCTTAGAATATTCTCTAAAAACCTTAAACACACACAATTTCTTCAAGTTCGGGAAAGAAACTGGCTCCGAGGTCGAAACCTGGCCAGGAGCGGACTCTTATCAGTCCGAAACATGGTAAGAACAATGAATATCTAACCTTTTACAGGTAAGATTCCCTTGGAATATTCTCCAAAAACCTTCAACACACACAATTTCGTTAAGTTCGGAATAAAAACTGGCCCCGATGTCGAAACCTGGCCTGGAGAGGACTCCTATAAGTTCGAAACTTGGTAAGATGATTATCTAACCTTTTACAGGTAAGCTTCCCTTGGAATATTCTCCAAAAACCCTAAACACACACAGTTTCGTCAAATTTGGGAAAGAAACTGGCTCCGAGTTCGAAACCTGGCCAGGGGCGGACTCCTATAAGTCTTAAAGTTGGTAAAAACAATGAATATCTAACCTTTTACAGATAAGATTCCCTTGGAATATTCTCCAGAAAACCTTAAACATACACAGTTTCGTCAAGTTCTGGTAAGAAACTGGCTCCGAGGTCGAAACCTGGCCGGGAGCGGACCCCTATAAGTCCAAAACTTGATAAGAACTATGATTATCTAACCTTTTAAAGATAAGATTCCCTTGGAATATTCTCCAAAAACCTTAAACATACATAATTTCGTCACGTTCTGAAAAGAAACTGGCTCCGAGGTCGAAACCTGGCCGGGAGCGGGCTCCTATAAGTCCGAAACTTGGTAAGAGTGATGAATATATAACCATTTACAGGTAAGATTCCCTTGAAGTATTCTCCAAAAACCTTATACACACACAGTTTAGTCAAGTTCGGGAAAAAAAACTGGCTCCGACGTCCAAACCTGGCCGGGAGCGGACTCATATAAGTCCGAAACTTGGTAAGAACGATGAATATCAAACCTTTTACAGGTATGATTCCCTTGGAATATTCTCCAAAAACCTTAAACACACACAGTTTCCTCAAGTTCGGGAAAGAAACTGGCTCCGAGGTCGAAACCTGGTCAGGAGCGGACTCCTATAAGTCCGAAACTTGGTAAGAACGATGAATATCTAACCTTTTACAGGTAAGATTCCCTTGGAATATTCTCCAAAAACCTTAAACACACACAGTTTTGTCAAGTTCAGGAAAGAAACTGGCTTTGAGGTCGAAACATGGCCAGAAGCGGACTCCTATAAGTCTGAAACTTGGTAAGAACAATGAATATCTAACCTTTTACAGGTAAGATTTCATTGGAATATTCTCCAAAAACCTTAAACACACAAAATTTCGTCAAGTTCGGGAAGCAAATTGGCTCCGAGGTCGAAACCTGGCCAAGAGCGGACTCCTATAAGTCCGAAACTTGGTAAGAACGATGAATATCTAACCTTTTACAGGTAAGATTCCCTTGGAATATTCTCCAAAACCCTTAAACACACACAATTTCGTCAGGTTCGGGAAAAAAACTGGCTCCGACGTCCAAACCAGGCCGGGAGCGGACTCCTATAAGTTAGAAACTTGGTAAGAACGATGAATATCAAACCTTTTACAGGTATGATTCCCTTGGAATATTCTCCAAAAACCTTAAACACACAGTTTCGTCAAGTTCGGGAAAGAAACTGGCTTTGAGGTCGAAACATGGCCAGAAGCGGACTCCTATAAGTCTGAAACTCGGTAAGAACGATGAATATGTAACCTTTTACAGTTAAGATTCCTTTGGAATATTCTCCAAAACCTTAAACATACTCAATTTCGTCAAGTTCTGGAAAGAAACTGGCTCTGAGGTCGAAACCTTGCCGGGAGCGGACTCCTATAAGTATGAAACTTAATAAGAACGATGAATATCTAACCTTTTACAGATAAGATTCCCTTGGATTATTCTCCAAAACCCTTAAATATACACAATTTCGTGAAGTTCTAGAAAGAAACTGGCTCCGAGGTAGAAACCTGGCCGATAGCGGACTCCCATAAGTCTGAAACTTGGTAAGAATGATGAATATCTAACCTTTTACAAGTAAGATTCCCTTGGAATATTCTCAAAAACCTTAAACACACACAATTTCGTCAGGTTCGGGAAAAAAAACTGGCTCCGAGGTCGAAACCTGGCCGGGAGCGGACTCCTATAAGTCCGAAACTTGGTAAAAATGATGAATATCTAACGTTTTATAGGTAAGATTCCCTTGGAATATTCTCCAAAAACCTTAAACACACAAAGTTTCGTCAAGTTCGGGAAGAAAATTGGCTCCGAGGTCGAAACCTGGCCAAGAGCGGACTCCTATAAGTCCGAAACTTGGTAAGAACGATGAATATCTAACCTTTTACAGGTAAGATTCCCTTGGAATATTCTCAAAAACCTTAAACACACACAATATCGTCAGGTTCGGGAAAAAAAACTGGCTCCGAGGTCGAAACCTGGCCGGGAGCGGACTCCTATAAGTCCGAAACTTGGTAAGAGTGATGAATATCTAACCTTTTACAGGTAAGATTCCCTTGGAATATTCTCCAAAAACCTTAAACACACACAGTTTCCTCAAGTTCGGGAAAGAAACTGGCTCCGAGGTCGAAACCTGGTCAGGAGCGGACTCCTATAAGTCCGAAACTTGGTAAGAACGATGAATATCGAACCTTTTACAGATAAGAATCCCTTGAAATATTCTCCAAAAACCTTAAACATACACAATTTCGTCAAATTCTGGAAAGAAACTGGCTCCGAGGTCGAAACCTGGCCGGGAGCGGACTCCTATAAGTCCGAAACTTGGTAAGAACGATGAATATCTAACCGTTTACAGGTAAGATTCCCTTGGAAAATTCTCTTAAAACCTTAAACACACACAGTTTCGTCAAGTTCGGAAAAGAAACTGGCTCCGAGGTCAAAACCTGGCCGGGATCGGACTCCTATAAGTCCGAAACTTGGTAAGAATGATGAATATCTAACCTTTTACAGGTAAGATTCCCTTGGAATATTCTCCAAAAACCTTAAACACACACATCTTCGTCAAGTTCGGAAAAGAAACTGGCTCCGAGGTCAAAACCTGGCCGGGAGCGGACTCCTATAAGTCCGAAACTTGGTAACAATGATGAATATCTAACCTTTTACAGGTAAGATTCCCATAGAATATTCTCCAAAAACCTTAAACACACACAGTTTCGTCAAGTTCGGGAAGAAAACTGGCTCCGAGGTCGAAACCTGGCCAGGAGCGGACTCCTATAAGTCTGAAACTTGGTAAGACTGATGAATATCGAACCTTTTACAGGTAAGATTCCCTTGGAATATTCTCCAAAAACCTTAAACACACACAGTTTCGTCAAGTTCGGGAAGAAAACTGGCTCCGAGGTCGAAACCTGGCCAGGAGCGGACTCCTATAAGTCTGAAACTTGGTAAGAATGATGAATATCGAACCTTTTACAGGTAAGATTCCCTTGGAATATTCTCCAAAAACCTTAAACACACACAGTTTCGTCAAGTTCGGGAAGAAAACTGGCTCCGAGGTCGAAACCTGGCCAGGAGCGGACTCCTATAAGTCCGAAACTTGGTAAGAATGATGAATATCAAACCTTTTGCAGGTAAAATTCACTTGGAATATTCTCCAAAAACCTTAAACACACACAGTTTTGTCAAGTTTGGGAAAGAAACTGGCTTTGAGGTCGAAACATGGCCAAAAACGGACTCCTATAAGTCTGAAACTTGGTAAGAACAATGAATATCTAACCTTTTATAGGTAAGATTCCATTGGAATATTCTCCAAAAACCTTAAACACGCACAATTTCGTCAAGTTCGGGAAGAAAACTGGCTCCGAGGTCGAAACCTGGCCAGGAGCAGACTCCTATAAGTCCGAAACTTGGTAAGAATGATGAATATCGAACCTTTTACAGGTAAGATTCCCTTGGAATATTCTCCAAAAACCTTAAACACACACAGTTTCGTCAAGTTCGGAAAGAGACTGGCTTTTAGGTCGAAACATGGCCAGAAGCGGACTCCTATATGTCTGAAACTTGGTAATAACAATGAATATCTAACCATTTACAGGTAAGATTCCATTGGGATATTCTCCAAAAACCTTAAACACACACAATTTCGTCAAGTTCGGGAAAGAAACTGGCTCCGAGGTCAAAACCTGGCCAGGAGCGGACTCCTATAATTCCGAAACTTGGTAAGAACGATGAATATCGAACCTTTTACAGGTAAGATTCCCTTGGAATATTCTCCAAAAACCTTAAACACACACAGTTTCGTCATGTTCGGGAAAGAAACTGGCTCCGAGGTCGAAACCTGGCCAGGATCGGAATCCTATAAGTCCGAAACTTGGTAAGAACGATGAATATCTAACCTTTTACAGATAAGATTCTCTTGGAATATTCTCCAAAAACCTTAAACATACACAATTTCGTCAACTTCTGGAAAGAAACTGGCTCCGAGGTCGAAACCTTGCCGGGAGCGGACTCCTATAAGTCTGAAACTTGGTAAGAACGATGAATATCTAACCTTTTACAGATAAGATTCCTTTTGATTATTCTCCAAAAACCTTAAATATACAAAATTTCGTCAGGTTCGGGAAAAAAAACTGGCTCCGAGGTCGAAACCTGGCCGGGAGCGGACTCCTATAAGTCTGAAACTTGGTAAGAACGATGAATATCTAACCTTTTACAGGTAAGATTCCCTTGGAATATTCTCCAAAACCCTTAAACACACACAATTTCGTCAGGTTCGGGAAAAAAACTGGCTCCGACGTCCAAACCAGGCCGGGAGCGGACTCCTATAAGTTAGAAACTTGGTAAGAACGATGAATATCAAACCTTTTACAGGTATGATTCCCTTGGAATATTCTCCAAAAACCTTAAACACACAGTTTCGTCAAGTTCGGGAAAGAAACTGGCTTTGAGGTCGAAACATGGCCAGAAGCGGACTCCTATAAGTATGAAACTCGGTAAGAACGATGAATATGTAACCTTTTACAGTTAAGATTCCCTTGGAATATTCTCCAAAACCTTAAACATACTCAATTTCGTCAAGTTCTGGAAAGAAACTTGCTCTGAGGTCGAAACCTTGCCGGGAGCGGACTCCTATAAGTATGAAACTTAATAAGAACGATGAATATCTAACCTTTTACAGATAAGATTCCCTTGGATTATTCTCCAAAACCCTTAAATATACACAATTTCGTCAAGTTCTAGAAAGAAACTGGCTCCGAGGTAGAAACCTGGCCGATAGCGGACTCCCATAAGTCTGAAACTTGGTAAGAATGATGAATATCTAACCTTTTACAAGTAAGATTCCCTTGGAATATTCTCAAAAACCTTAAACACACACAATTTCGTCAGGTTCGGGAAAAAAAACTGGCTCCGAGGTCGAAACCTGGCCGGGAGCGGACTCCTATAAGTCCGAAACTTGGTAAGAATGATGAATATCTAACCTTTTACAGGTAAGATTCCCTTGGAATATTCTCCAAAAACCTTAAACACACAAAGTTTCGTCAAGTTCGGGAAGAAAACTGGCTCCGAGGTCGAAACCTGGCCAGGAGCGGACTCCTATAAGTCCGAAACTTGGTAAGAACGATGAATATCTAACCTTTTACAGGTAAGATTCCCTTGGAATATTCTCAAAAACCTTAAACACACACAATTTCGTCAGGTTCGGGAAAAAAAAATGGCTCCGAGGTCGAAACCTGGCCGGGAGCGGACTCCTATAAGTCTGAAACTTGGTAATAACAATGAATATCGAACCTTTTACAGATAAGAATCCCTTGAAATATTCTCCAAAAACCTTAAACATACACAATTTCGTCAAATTCTGAAAAGAAACTGGCTCCGAGGTCGAAACATGGCCAAAAACGGACTCCTATAAGTCTGAAACTTGGTAAGAACAATGAATATCTAACCTTTTATAGGTAAGATTCCATTGGAATATTCTCCAAAAACCTTAAACACGCACAATTTCGTCAAGTTCGGGAAGAAAACTGGCTCCGAGGTCGAAACCTGGCCAGGAGCAGACTCCTATAAGTCCGAAACTTGCTAAGAATGATGAATATCGAACCTTTTACAGGTAAGATTCCCTTGGAATATTCTCCAAAAACCTTAAACACACACAGTTTCGTCAAGTTCGGAAAGAGACTGGCTTTTAGGTCGAAACATGGCCAGAAGCGGACTCCTATATGTCTGAAACTTGGTAATAACAATGAATATCTAACCATTTACAGGTAAGATTCCATTGGGATATTCTCCAAAAACCTTAAACACACACAATTTCGTCAAGTTCGGGAAAGAAACTGGCTCCGAGGTCAAAACCTGGCCAGGAGCGGACTCCTATAATTCCGAAACTTGGTAAGAACGATGAATATCGAACCTTTTACAGGTAAGATTCCCTTGGAATATTCTCCAAAAACCTTAAACACACACAGTTTCGTCATGTTCGGGAAAGAAACTGGCTCCGAGGTCGAAACCTGGCCAGGATCGGAATCCTATAAGTCCGAAACTTGGTAAGAACGATGAATATCTAACCTTTTACAGATAAGATTCTCTTGGAATATTCTCCAAAAACCTTAAACATACACAATTTCGTCAACTTCTGGAAAGAAACTGGCTCCGAGGTCGAAACCTTGCCGGGAGCGGACTCCTATAAGTCTGAAACTTGGTAAGAACGATGAATATCTAACCTTTTACAGATAAGATTCCTTTTGATTATTCTCCAAAAACCTTAAATATACAAAATTTCGTCAGGTTCGGGAAAAAAAACTGGCTCCGAGGTCGAAACCTGGCCGGGAGCGGACTCCTATAAGTCTGAAACTTGGTAAGAACGATGAATATCTAACCTTTTACAGGTAAGATTCCCTTGGAATATTCTCCAAAACCCTTAAACACACACAATTTCGTCAGGTTCGGGAAAAAAACTGGCTCCGACGTCCAAACCAGGCCGGGAGCGGACTCCTATAAGTTAGAAACTTGGTAAGAACGATGAATATCAAACCTTTTACAGGTATGATTCCCTTGGAATATTCTCCAAAAACCTTAAACACACAGTTTCGTCAAGTTCGGGAAAGAAACTGGCTTTGATGTCGAAACATGGCCAGAAGCGGACTCCTATAAGTCTGAAACTCGGTAAGAACGATGAATATGTAACCTTTTACAGTTAAGATTCCCTTGGAATATTCTCCAAAACCTTAAACATACTCAATTTCGTCAAGTTCTGGAAAGAAACTGGCTCTGAGGTCGAAACCTTGCCGGGAGCGGACTCCTATAAGTATGAAACTTAATAAGAACGATGAATATCTAACCTTTTAGAGATAAGATTCCCTTGGATTATTCTCCAAAACCCTTAAATATACACAATTTCGTCAAGTTCTAGAAAGAAACTGGCTCCGAGGTAGAAACCTGGCCGATAGCGGACTCCCATAAGTCTGAAACTTGGTAAGAATGATGAATATCTAACCTTTTACAAGTAAGATTCCCTTGGAATATTCTCAAAAACCTTAAACACACACAATTTCGTCAGGTTCGGGAAAAAAAACTGGCTCCGAGGTCGAAACCTGGCCGGGAGCGGACTCCTATAAGTCCGAAACTTGGTAAGAATGATGAATATCTAACCTTTTACAGGTAAGATTCCCTTGGAATATTCTCCAAAAACCTTAAACACATACAGTTTCGTCAAGTTCGGGAAAGAAACTGGATCCGAGGTCGAAACCTGGATAGTAGCGGACTCCTATAAGTCTGAAACTTGGTAAAAACAATGAATATCGAACCTTTTACAGATAAGAATCCCTTGAAATATTCTCCAAAAACCTTAAACATACACAATTTCGTCAAATTCTGGAAAGAAACTGGCTCCGAGGTCGAAACCTGGCCGGGAGCGGACTCCTATAAGTCCGAAACTTGGTAAGAACGATGAATATCTAACCGTTTACAGGTAAGATTCCCTTGGAAAATTCTCCAAAAACCTTAAACACACACAGTTTCGTCAAGTTCGGAAAAGAAACTGGCTCCGAGGTCAAAACCTGGCCGGGATCGGACTCCTATAAGTCCGAAACTTGGTAAGAATGATGAATATCTAACCTTTTACAGGTAAGATTCCCTTGGAATATTCTCCAAAAACCTTAAACACACACAGTTTCCTCAAGTTCGGGAAAGAAACTGGCTCCGAGGTCGAAACCTGGTCAGGAGCGGACTCCTATAAGTCCGAAACTTGGTAAGAACGATGAATATCGAACCTTTTACAGATAAGAATCCCTTGAAATATTCTCCAAAAACCTTAAACATACACAATTTCGTCAAATTCTGGAAAGAAACTGGCTCCGAGGTCGAAACCTGGCCGGGAGCGGACTCTTATAAGTCCGAAACTTGGTAAGAACGATGAATATCTAACCGTTTACAGGTAAGATTCCCTTGGAATATTCTCCAAAACCCTTAAACACACACAATTTCGTCAGGTTCGGGAAAAAAACTGGCTCCGACGTCCAAACCAGGCCGGGAGCGGACTCCTATAAGTTAGAAACTTGGTAAGAACGATGAATATCAAACCTTTTACAGGTATGATTCCCTTGGAATATTCTCCAAAAACCTTAAACACACAGTTTCGTCAAGTTCGGGAAAGAAACTGGCTTTGAGGTCGAAACATGGCCAGAAGCGGACTCCTATAAGTCTGAAACTCGGTAAGAACGATGAATATGTAACCTTTTACAGTTAAGATTCCCTTGGAATATTCTCCAAAACCTTAAACATACTCAATTTCGTCAAGTTCTGGAAAGAAACTGGCTCTGAGGTCGAAACCTTGCCGGGAGCGGACTCCTATAAGTATGAAACTTAATAAGAACGATGAATATCTAACCTTTTACAGATAAGATTCCCTTGGATTATTCTCCAAAACCCTTAAATATACACAATTTCGTGAAGTTCTAGAAAGAAACTGGCTCCGAGGTAGAAACCTGGCCGATAGCGGACTCCCATAAGTCTGAAACTTGGTAAGAATGATGAATATCTAACCTTTTACAAGTAAGATTCCCTTGGAATATTCTCAAAAACCTTAAACACACACAATTTCGTCAGGTTCGGGAAAAAAAACTGGCTCCGAGGTCGAAACCTGGCCGGGAGCGGACTCCTATAAGTCCGAAACTTGGTAAAAATGATGAATATCTAACGTTTTATAGGTAAGATTCCCTTGGAATATTCTCCAAAAACCTTAAACACACAAAGTTTCGTCAAGTTCGGGAAGAAAATTGGCTCCGAGGTCGAAACCTGGCCAAGAGCGGACTCCTATAAGTCCGAAACTTGGTAAGAACGATGAATATCTAACCTTTTACAGGTAAGATTCCCTTGGAATATTCTCAAAAACCTTAAACACACACAATATCGTCAGGTTCGGGAAAAAAAACTGGCTCCGAGGTCGAAACCTGGCCGGGAGCGGACTCCTATAAGTCCGAAACTTGGTAAGAGTGATGAATATCTAACCTTTTACAGGTAAGATTCCCTTGGAATATTCTCCAAAAACCTTAAACACACACAGTTTCCTCAAGTTCGGGAAAGAAACTGGCTCCGAGGTCGAAACCTGGTCAGGAGCGGACTCCTATAAGTCCGAAACTTGGTAAGAACGATGAATATCGAACCTTTTACAGATAAGAATCCCTTGAAATATTCTCCAAAAACCTTAAACATACACAATTTCGTCAAATTCTGGAAAGAAACTGGCTCCGAGGTCGAAACCTGGCCGGGAGCGGACTCCTATAAGTCCGAAACTTGGTAAGAACGATGAATATCTAACCGTTTACAGGTAAGATTCCCTTGGAAAATTCTCCAAAAACCTTAAACACACACAGTTTCGTCAAGTTCGGAAAAGAAACTGGCTCCGAGGTCAAAACCTGGCCGGGATCGGACTCCTATAAGTCCGAAACTTGGTAAGAATGATGAATATCTAACCTTTTACAGGTAAGATTCCCTTGGAATATTCTCCAAAAACCTTAAACACACACATCTTCGTCAAGTTCGGAAAAGAAACTGGCTCCGAGGTCAAAACCTGGCCGGGAGCGGACTCCTATAAGTCCGAAACTTGGTAACAATGATGAATATCTAACCTTTTACAGGTAAGATTCCCATAGAATATTCTCCAAAAACCTTAAACACACACAGTTTCGTCAAGTTCGGGAAGAAAACTGGCTCCGAGGTCGAAACCTGGCCAGGAGCGGACTCCTATAAGTCTGAAACTTGGTAAGACTGATGAATATCGAACCTTTTACAGGTAAGATTCCCTTGGAATATTCTCCAAAAACCTTAAACACACACAGTTTCGTCAAGTTCGGGAAGAAAACTGGCTCCGAGGTCGAAACCTGGCCAGGAGCGGACTCCTATAAGTCTGAAACTTGGTAAGAATGATGAATATCGAACCTTTTACAGGTAAGATTCCCTTGGAATATTCTCCAAAAACCTTAAACACACACAGTTTCGTCAAGTTCGGGAAGAAAACTGGCTCCGAGGTCGAAACCTGGCCAGGAGCGGACTCCTATAAGTCCGAAACTTGGTAAGAATGATGAATATCAAACCTTTTGCAGGTAAAATTCACTTGGAATATTCTCCAAAAACCTTAAACACACACAGTTTTGTCAAGTTTGGGAAAGAAACTGGCTTTGAGGTCGAAACATGGCCAAAAACGGACTCCTATAAGTCTGAAACTTGGTAAGAACAATGAATATCTAACCTTTTATAGGTAAGATTCCATTGGAATATTCTCCAAAAACCTTAAACACGCACAATTTCGTCAAGTTCGGGAAGAAAACTGGCTCCGAGGTCGAAACCTGGCCAGGAGCAGACTCCTATAAGTCCGAAACTTGGTAAGAATGATGAATATCGAACCTTTTACAGGTAAGATTCCCTTGGAATATTCTCCAAAAACCTTAAACACACAGTTTCGTCAAGTTCGGAAAGAGACTGGCTTTTAGGTCGAAACATGGCCAGAAGCGGACTCCTATATGTCTGAAACTTGGTAATAACAATGAATATCTAACCATTTACAGGTAAGATTCCATTGGGATATTCTCCAAAAACCTTAAACACACACAATTTCGTCAAGTTCGGGAAAGAAACTGGCTCCGAGGTCAAAACCTGGCCAGGAGCGGACTCCTATAATTCCGAAACTTGGTAAGAACGATGAATATCGAACCTTTTACAGGTAAGATTCCCTTGGAATATTCTCCAAAAACCTTAAACACACACAGTTTCGTCATGTTTGGGAAAGAAACTGGCTCCGAGGTCGAAACCTGGCCAGGATCGGAATCCTATAAGTCCGAAACTTGGTAAGAACGATGAATATCTAACCTTTTACAGATAAGATTCTCTTGGAATATTCTCCAAAAACCTTAAACATACACAATTTCGTCAACTTCTGGAAAGAAACTGGCTCCGAGGTCGAAACCTTGCCGGGAGCGGACTCCTATAAGTCTGAAACTTGGTAAGAACGATGAATATCTAACCTTTTACAGATAAGATTCCTTTTGATTATTCTCCAAAAACCTTAAATATACAAAATTTCGTCAAGTTCTAAAAAGAAACTGGCTCCGAGGTTTCTACCTGGCCGGGAGCGGACTCCCATAAGTCTGAAACTTGGTAAGAATGATGAATATCTAACGTTTTACAGATAAGATTCCCTTGGAATATTCTCCAAAAACCTTAAACATACACAATTTCCTCAAGTTCTGGAAAGAAACTGGCTCCGAGTTCGAAACCTGGTGATAGACGCATTCATGTGTCTAATTTGTCCCAATTTTTTATATTATTAGTGCTCGATTTTGTACTTATTTGGTTATTTTATGTCTTTGTAGGTGTTTTTGGAGAAATAAGCTTTTGCGGCGAAATTGGCTAAAAAGTGGTTTTTTGCGCTCGTGGGAGAAAATTACTATACAGACTCTCACTTTGGATAAGGGGTAACCTAATTACTAAGGGACACCCCATTTCAGGGCGTGTACTAAAGGGACACCGGAACTGGATAGGGGGAGGTCATCTTCAAAGTTTCAAAACTGGATTTTGGCGGAAAAAAAGGCAGCAGCGTCAACAGTTTTGGATCAAGGATTTGAGCGACCTAGGAGGCGATTCAATGGGCAAATTTGGTACCTACGGACTCTACAAGACATAAGGGACCTGTTAGAAGCGATTAGACCCATCTAATTGGGCTGGATAAGTCAGAAAATCCACACAAAGTCAAGACAGTGCACACGGTTTCTGTTTAGGGTTTGAGATTAGTTTGAGAGATTTATGGGATATCTTGCGTGGGATATACATCAAAACAGTTGGGTAAAAGTCCTAGAAGATATTTGAGACGAGAGAATAGCTAGAAACAGCCTGTAACACAACAAGAAGAAGATTATTCTTCAAACAACCCGTAAAGAATAATGGAGATTTCCAAGGGGTTTGATCGAGTTTCAAGGGGATTTAAAGCCTATAAATAGTTGGTTTTATGTCAGAGAAGGGGGATGAAGAGTTAGGGGTCGATTGGGAGGCCAGCAGAGAGGCGCAGGAGGAGTTGCAGGAATTGTACCTGCTGCTGCTGCTGCCATTAACAAACCTTGAAGAACACGAATAACGGACTGCTCAGAGCAGTCTTATTTTCTGCAGCGTCAACAGCAGCAGCTGGGTGTCGTTGTTTTACTGCAGCTCACTGGTATTGTTTCTTTCTGGACGAATTTTGTGGGTCACAGAACCACTGTTTTATATTTTTCACTCTTTTAATCATATTTTGAGCATCAAGTATGTATTTTGAGAACATTGAGGACAATGTTAGGTTTAAGTTTGGGGGTATGGGAGAAACTTTTTAGTATGAATAAATAAACTCCAGAGCTTAGAAATTTATGCCTATTGAGGATTGCACTAACTAATCTAAGTGGATGGAAGCATTTTGATTGTAGGAGTTTGAGGAACCAATCTGATTAGATGGAAACATCTAAAGAGTCTATTCATAAAAGCACAGAGCTCAGGTGTTAGAAATAACATGATAGTTTCACCATATCTCGTTGAGTCCTTTTCACTTCTATTTTTATTTTATTTTATTTTTAAACTATGTTTCTCTAAGTGATAGGTGGGGCCCACGATTCAAGTTGTTACCAATGCTAGGGTGAATTAGAGTGATTGAGATACCATGAAAAAAAAAAAAAAAAGAAAGAAAGAAATTGAGACCAGACCATTTGACCAAAAGGAATAAATTCAATAAAGTCGACCACTGGTACCCTTGTATATGCCAGTTGTGTTGACCTAGAGTTAGGTTATCGACCACTGGTACCCTTGTATATGCCAGTGTGTTGATATTAGTCAGACTGGTATCTCAATCCATTAGGATAGGTTCATTTTGGCGGAGGCCTTCAGACAGATATGGGAAACGTCGTTCACTTAGTAAACATCAAAACCATCTATGTTTTTCTATATCCATCTTCTTGATCTATCCATGTGATTAGTTTTGACTCCGAATATGATGTCCATAGTGCAACTATCTGAGTAGAGATCTGTCACTTTATATGAATTTTAGTATGCTTGAGTGCAAACTCGTGTACAGCAATTGGAATTTCGCATCAGGGTACTTCTTCCTGTAGTCAATAAGTATGCCAACCAAGGAGATTCTTTAGTGCCTTCCAAGGTTCTGCGTAGATAGCTAAGCTCTGGAGTATTAAGGTTTTGTGGGTACACCTCTGGTAAACCTCCCGGAGACAACACTCCGCCACTAGGGCCACCTAGTGGTTTAACGGCTTACTGCACGTGCTAAGTGTAGTCATTTTATTTTAGATTAGATTTGCTCGAGGACTAGCAAATAATAAGTTTGGGGGTATTTGATAGACGCATTTATGTGTCTAATTTGTCCCAATTGTTTATATTGTTAGTGCTCGATTTTGTACTTATTTGGTTATTTTATGTCTTTGTAGGTGTTTTTGGAGAAATAAGCTTTTGCGACGAAATTGGCTAAAAAGTGGTTTTTGCGCTCGTGGGAGAAAATTACTATACGGACTCTCACTTTGGATAAGGGGTAACCTAATTACTAAGGGGCACCCCATTTCAGGGCATGTACTAAAGGGACACCGGAACTGGATAGGGGGAGGTCATCTTCAAAGTTTCAAAACTGGATTTTGGCGGAAAAAAAGGCAGCAGCGTCAACAGTTTTGGATCAAGGATTTGAGCGACCTAGGAGGCGATTCAATGGGCAAATTTGGTACCCACGGACTCTACAAGACATAAGGGACCTGTTAGAAGCGATTAGACCCATATAATTGGGCTGGATAAGTCAGAAAATCCACACAAAGTCAAGACAGTGCACACGGTTTCTGTTTAGGGTTTGAGATTAGTTTGAGAGATTTATGGGATATCTTGCGTGGGATATACATCAAAACAGTTGGGTAAAAGTCCTAGAAGATATTTGAGACGATAGAATAGCTAGAAACAGCCTGTAACGCAACAAGAAGAAGATTATTCTTCAAACAACCCGTAAAGAATAATGGAGATTTCCAAGGGGTTTGATCGAGTTTCAAGGGGATTTAAAGCCTATAAATAGTTGGTTTTATGTCATAGAAGGGGGATCAAGAGTTTGGGGTCGATCCAGATCCAGGAGGAGCGAAGAAGAAAGAGTAGCAGCAATGTTCACCTGCTGCTGCTGCTGCCATTAAAAAGCTTCAAGAACACGAAGAAAAGACTCTCCAGGACAGTCTTATTTTAAGCAGCTCCAGAACAGTCTTATTTTCAGCAGCTCAACAGCAGAAGAGATGTGTCGCAGTTCGCTGCAGTTTCCTATTGTCGTTCTTTTCTGGACGTGTTTTGTGAGTCTCAGAACTACTATTTTATAACTTTTGACTCTTTTAATCACACTTTGAGCTTTGAATTAATATGTTGTGTGTGTGATTGATATGAATAGCTAAACCCCAGTACTGGGATGATGGAGGAAACCATTCTTTATGCATGAATAATTTTTTATTTAATTCTTTTATGACTATTAGCATTATTATGAATTGAATTATGATTTTTCTTAATTATTTGTGATTTCATTTGATGTTTTATGCTTGGGACTAATCCTTTTGATAGGCCATGCTTAAGATTAACACTTAATATTTTTAAAATCTATTTTGGCAAATAAAGAGTCGATGTTTAGAAGCTATAACTGTTTAGAATAAATACATGAATTGCATGAGTATAAGAATTGGTGAAATCCTGAGTCCTAGTATCTCTTGATCCTGTGACAATTTTGTATATATTTTTGTTTTTAAATCTATTCAAGTCCGAGCAACGAATCCGTATTTACCGCAATCTTAACACCACAACACCTGGCCGGGAGCGGACTCCAAAAGTCCGAAACTTGGTAAGAACGATGAATATCTAACCGTTTACAGGTAAGATTCCCTTGGAAAATTCTCCAAAAACCATAAACACACACAGTTTCGTCAAGTTCGAAAAGAAACTGGCTCCGAGGTCAAAACCTGGCTAGGAGCGGACTCATATAAATCCGAAACTTGGTAAGAACGATGAATATCTAACCTTTTATAGGTAAGATTCCCTTGAAATATTCTCCAAAAACCTCAAACACACACAATTTCGTCAAGTTCGGGAAAAAAACTGGATCCGAGGTCGAAACCAGGCCAGGAGCGGACTCCTATAAGTCCGAAACTTGGTAAGAATGATGAATATCTAACCTTTTACAGGTAAGATTCCCTTGGAATATTCTCCAAAAACCTTAAACACATACAGTTTCGTCAAGTTCGGGAAAGAAACTGGCTCCGAGGTTGAAACCTGGCCAGGAGCGGACTCCTATAAGTCTGAAACTTGGTAATAACAATGAATATCGAACCTTTTACAGATAAGAATCCCTTGAAATATTCTCCAAAAACCTTAAACATACACAATTTCGTCAAATTCTGAAAAGAAACTGGCTCCGAGGTCGAAACCTGGCCGGGAGCGGACTCCTATAAGTCCGAAACTTGGTAAGAACGATGAATATATAACCGTTTACAGGTAAGATTCCCTTGGAAAATTCTCCAAAAACCTTAAACACTCACAGTTTCGCCAAGTTCGGAAAGCAACTGGCTCCGAGGTCGAAAGCTGTCCAGGAGCGGACTCTTATAAGTCCGAAACTTGGTAAGAACAATGAATATCTAACCTTTTACAGGTAAGATTCCCTTATAATATTCTCCAAAAACCTTAAATACACACAATTTCGTCAAGTTCGGGAAGAAAACTGGCTCCGAGGTCGAAACCTGGCCAGGAGCGGACTCCTACAAGTCCGAAACTTGGTAAGAACGATGAATATCTAACCTTTTACAGGTAAGATTCCCTTGGAATATTCTCAAAAACCTTAAACACACACAATTTCGTCAGGTTCGGGAAAAAAACTGGCCCCGAGGTCGAAACCTGGCCGGGAGCGGACTCCTATAAGTCCAAAACTTGGTAAGAATGATGAATATCTAACCTTTTACAGGTAAGATTCCCTTGGAATATTCTCCAAAAACCTTAAACACACACAGTTTCGTCAAGTTCGGGAAAGAAACTGGCTCCGAGGTCGAAACCTGGCCAGGAGCGGACTCCTATAAGTCTGAAACTTGGTAAAAAAAAATGAATATCGAACCTTTTACAGATAAGAATCCCTTGAAATATTCTCCAAAAACCTTAAACATACACAATTTCGTCAAATTCTGGAAAGAAACTGGCTCCGAGGTCGAAACCTGGCCGGGAGCGGACTCCTATAAGTCCGAAACTTGGTAAGAACGAAGAATATCTAACCGTTTACCGGTAAGATTCTCTTGGAAAATTCTCCAAAAACCTTAAACACACACAGTTTCGTCAAGTTCGGAAAGAAACTGGCTCCGATATCGAAACCTGGCCAGGAGCGGACTCATACAAGTCCGAAACTTGGTAAGAACGATGAATATCTAACCTTTTACAGGTAAGATTCCCTTAGAATATTCTCCAAAAACCTTAAACACACACATTTTCGTCAAGTTCGGAAAAGAAACTGGCTCCGAGGTCAAAACCTGGCCGGGAGCGGACTCCTATAAGTCCAAAACTTGGTAAGAATGATGAATATCTAACCTTTTACAGGTAAAATTCCCTTGGAATATTCTCCAAAAACCTTAAACACACAAAGTTTTGTCAAGTTCGGGAAGAAAACTGGCTCTGAGGTCGAAACCTGGCCAGGAGCGGACTCCTATAAGTCCGAAACTTGGTAAGAATGATGAATATCTAACCTTTTACAGGTAAGATTCCCTTGGAATATTCTCCAAAAACCTTAAACACACAAAGTTTCGTCAAGTTCGGGAAGAAAACTTGCTCCGAGGTCGAAACCTGGCCAGGAGCGGACTCCTACAAGTCCGAAACTTGGTAAGAACGATGAATATCTAACCTTTTACAGGTAAGATTCCCTTGGAATATTCTCAAAAACCTTAAACACACACAATTTCGTCAGGTTCGGGAAAAAAAAATGGCTCCGAGGTCGAAACCTGGCCGGGAGCGGACTCCTATAAGTCCGAAACTTGGTAAGAATGATGAATATCTAACCTTTTACAGGTAAGATTCCCTTGGAATATTCTCCAAAAACCTTAAACACATACAGTTTCGTCAAGTTCGGGAAAGAAACTGGATCCGAGGTCGAAACCTGGCCAGTAGCGGACTCCTATAAGTCTGAAACTTGGTAAAAACAATGAATATCGAACCTTTTACAGATAAGAATCCCTTGAAATATTCTCCAAAAACCTTAAACATAAACAATTTCGTCAAATTCTGGAAAGAAACTGGCTCCGAGGTCGAAACCTGGCCGGGAGCGTACTCCTATAAGTCTGAAACTTGGTAAGAATGACGAATATCTAACCTTTTACAGATAAGATTCCCTTGGAAAATTCTCCAAAAACCTTAAATACACACAGCTTCGTCAAGTTCGGAAAAGAAACTGGCTCCGAGGTCAAAACCTGGCCAGTAGCGGACTCCTATAAGTCTGAAACTTGGTAAAAACAATGAATATCGAACCTTTTACAGATAAGAATCCCTTGAAATATTCTCCAAAAACCTTAAACATAAACAATTTCGTCAAATTCTGGAAAGAAACTGGCTCCGAGGTCGAAACCTGGCCGGGAGCGTACTCCTATAAGTCCGAAACTTGGTAAGAATGACGAATATCTAACCTTTTACAGATAAGATTCCCTTGGAAAATTCTCCAAAAACCTTAAATACACACAGTTTCGTCAAGTTCGGAAAAGAAACTGGCTCCGAGGTCAAAACCTGGCCGGGAGCGGACTCCTATAAGTCCGAAACTTGGTAAGAATGACGAATATCTAACCTTTTACAGGTAAGATTCCCTTGGAATATTCTCCAAAAACCTTAAACACACACAGTTTCGTCAAGTTCGTGAAAGAAACTGGCTCCGAGGTCAAAACCTGGCCAGGAGCGGACTCCTATAAGTCTGAAACTTGGTAAGAATGATGAATATCGAACCTTTTACAGGTAAGATTCCCTTGGAATATTCTCCAAAAACCTTAAACACACACAGTTTCGTCAAGTTCGGGAAGAAAACTGGCTCCGAGGTCGAAACCTGGCCAGGAGCGGATTCTTATAAGTCCGAAACTTGGTAAGAATGATGAATATCAAACCTTTTGCAGGTAAAATTCACTTGGAATATTCTCCAAAAACCTTAAACACACACAGTTTTGTCAAGTTTGGGAAAGAAACTGTCTTTGAGGTCGAAACATGGCCAAAAGCGGACTGCTATAAGTCTGAAACTTGGTAAGAACAATGAATATCTAACCTTTTATAGGTAAGATTCCATTGGAATATTCTCCAAAAACCTTAAACACACACAATTTCGTCAAGTTCGGGAAGAAAACTGGCTCCGAGGTTAAACCCTAGCCAGGAGCAGACTCCTATATGTCTGAAACCTGGTAATAACAATGAATATCTAACCATTTACAGGTAAGATTCCATTGGAATATTCTCCAAAAACCTTAAACACATACAATTTCGTCAAGTTCGGGAAAGAAACTGGCTCCGAGGTCAAAACCTGGCCAGGAGCGGACTCCTATAATTCCGAAACTTGGTAAGAACGATGAATATCGAACCTTTTACAGGTAAGATTCCCTTGGAATATTCTCCAAAAACCTTAAACACACACAGTTTCGTCAAGTTCGGGAAAGAAACTGGCTCCGAGGTCGAAACCTGGCCAGGATCGGAATCCTATAAGTCCGAAACTTGGTAAGAACGATGAATATCTAACCTTTTACAGATAAGATTCTATTGGAATATTCTCCAAAAACCTTAAACATACACAATTTCGTCAACTTCTGGAAAGAAACTGGCTCCGAGGTCGAAACCTTGCCGGGAGCGGACTCCTATAAGTCTGAAACTTGGTAAGAACGATGAATATCTAACCTTTTACAGATAAGATTCCCTTTGATTATTCTCCAAAAACCTTAAATATACACAATTTCGTCAAGTTCTAAAAAGAAACTGGCTCCGAGGTTTCTACCTGGCCGGGAGCGGACTCCCATAAGTCTGAAACTTGGTAAGAATGATGAATATCTAACCTTTTACAGATAAGATTCCCTTGGAATATTCTCCAAAAACCTTAAACATACACAATTTCCTCAAGTTCTGGAAAGAAACTGGCTACGAGTTCGAAACCTGGCCGGGAGCGGACTCCAAAAGTACGAAACTTGGTAAGAACGATGAATATCTAACCGTTTACAGGTAAGATTCCCTTGGAAAATTCTCCAAAAACCTTAAACACACACAGTTTCGTCAAGTTCGAAAAGAAACTGGCTCCGAGGTCAAAACCTGGCTAGGAGCGGACTCATATCAATCCGAAACTTGGTAAGAACGATGAATATCTAACCTTTTACAGGTAAGATTCCCTTGGAATATTCTCCAAAAACCTTAAACACACCCAGTTTCGTCAAGTTCTGAAAAGAAACAGGCTCCGAGGTCGAAACCTGGCCAAGAGCAGACTATTATAAGTCCGAAACTTGGTAAGAACGATGAATATCTAACCTTTTACACGTAAGATTCCCTTGGAATATTCTCCAAAAACCTTAAACACACACAATTTCGTCAAGTTCGGGAAAAAAACTGGATCCGAGGTCGAAACCTGGCCAGGAGCGAATTCCTATAAGTCCGAAACTTGGTAAGAACGATGAATATCAAACCTTTTACAAGTAAGATTCCCTTGGAATATTCTCTAAAAACCTTAAACACACACAGTTTCGTCAAGTTCTGGAAAGAAACTGGCTCTGAGGTCGAAACCTGACCAGGAGAGGACTCCTATAAGTCCGAAACTTGGTAAAAAAAGATGAATATCTAACCTTTTACAGGTAAGATTCCCTTGGAATATTCTCCAAAAACCTTAAACATACACAATTTCGTCAAGTTCGTGAAAAAAACTGGCTTCGACGTCGAAACCTGGACGGAGCGGACTCCTATAAGTCCGAAACTTGGTAAGAACGATGAATATCAAACCTTTTACAGGTAAAATTCCCTTGGAATATTCTCTAAAAACCTTAAACACACACAGTTTCATCAAGTTCTGGAAAGAAACTGGCTCCGAGGTCGAAACCTGGCCTGAAGCGGACTCCTATAAGTCTGAAACTTGGTAAGAACAATGAATATCAAACCTTTTATAGGTAATATTCCAATGGAATATTCTCCAAAAACCTTAAACACATACAATTTCGTCAAGTTCGGGAAAGAAACTGGCTCCGAAGTCGAAACCTGGCCGGGAGAGGACTCCTATAAGTCCGAAACTTGGTAAGAACGATGAATTTCTAACCTTTTACAAGTAAGATTCCCTTGGAATATTCTCCAAAACCCTTACACACACATAGTTTCGTCAAGTTCGGGAAATAAACTGGCTCTGAGGTCGAAACCTGGCCAGGAGCGGACTCCTATAAGTCCGAAACTTGGTAAGAACGATGAATATCTAACCGTTTACAGGTAAGATTCCCTTGGAAAATTCTCCAAAAACCTTAAACACACAAAGTTTCGTCAAGTTCGGAAAGAAACTGGCTCCGAGGTCAAAACCTGGCTAGGAGCGGACTCATATAAGTCCGAAACTTGGTAAGAACGATGAATATCTAACCTTTTACGGGTAAGATTCCCTTGGAATATTCTCCAAAAAACTTAAACACACCCAGTTTCGTCAAGTTCAGAAAAGAAACAGGCTCCGAGGTCGAAACCTGGCCAGGAGCGGACTC
>NC_039359.1:70904728-70930469 GCF_003573695.1 Papaver somniferum
GAGCGGACTCTTATAAGTCCGAAACTTGGTAAGAACGATGAATATCTAACCTTTTACAGGTAAGATTCCCTTGGAATATTCTCCAAAAACCTTAAACACACACAATTTCGTCAAGTTCGGGAAAAAAACTGGATCCGAGGTCGAAACCTGGCCGGGAGCGGATTCCTATAAGTCCGAAACTTGGTAAGAACGATGAATATCAAACCTTTTACAGGTAAGATTCCCTTGTAATATTCTCTAAAAACCTTAAACACACAAAGTTTCGTCAAGTTCTGGAAAGAAACTGGCTCCGAGGTCGAAACTTGACCAGGTGCGGACTCCTATAAAACCGAAACTTGGTAAGAACGATGAATATCTAACCTTTTACAGGTAAGATTCCCTTGGAATATTCTCGGAAAACCTTAAACATACACAATTTCGTCAAGTTCGGGAAACAAACTGGCTTCGAGGTCGAAACCTGGCCGGGAGCGGACTCCTATAAGTCCGAAACTTGGTAAGAACGATGAATATCAAACCTTTTACATGTAAGATTCCCTTGAAATATTCTCTAAAAACCTTAAACACACACAGTTTCGTCAAGTTCTGGAAAGAAACTGGCTCCGAGGTCGAAACCTGGCCAGAAGCGGACTCCTATAAGTCTGAAACTTGGTAAGAACAATGAATATCAAACCTTTTACAGGTAAGATTCCATTGGAATATTCTCCAAAAACCTTAAACACACACAATTTCGTCAAGTTCGGGAAAGAAACTGGCTCCGAAGTCGAAACCTGGCCGGGAGAGGACTCCTATAAGTCCGAAACTTGGTAAGAACGATGAATTTATAACCTTTTACAGGTAAGATTCCCTTGGAATATTCTCCAAAACCCTTAAACACACACAGTTTCTTCAAGTTCGGGAAATAAACTGGCTCTGAGGTCGAAACCTGGCCAAGAGCGGACTCCTATAAGTCCGAAACTTGGTAAGAACGATGAATATCTAACCTTTTACAGGTAATATTCCCTTGGAATATTCTCTAAAAACCTTAAACACACATAGTTTCATCAAGTTCGAGAAAGAAACTGGCTTTGAGGTCGAAAATGGCCAGGAGCGGACTCCTATAAGTCAGAAACTTGGTAAGAACGATGAATATCTAACCTTTTACAGGTAAGATTCCCTTGGAATGTTCTCAAAAAACCATAAACACACACAGTTTCGTCAAGTTCGAGAAAGAAATGCCTCCGAGGTCGAAACCTGGCCGGCAGAGGACCCCTATAAGTCCGAAACTTGGTAAGAACGATGAATTTCTAACCTTTTACAGGTAAGATTCCCTTGGAATATTCTCCAAAAACCTTCAACACACACAGTTTCGTCAAGTTCAGGAAATAAAATGGCTCCGAGGTCGAAACCTGGCCAAGAGTGGACTCCTAAAAGTCCGAAACTTGGTAAGAACGATGAATATCTAACCTTTTACAGGTAAGATTCCCTTGGAATATTCTCCAAAAACCTTAAACACACACAGTTTCTTCAAGTTCGGTAAAGAAACTGGCTCCGAGGTCGAAACCTGAACGGGAGCGGACTCCTATAAGTCCGAAACTTGGTAAGAACGATAAATATCAAACCTTTTACACGTAAGATTCCCTTAGAATATTCTCTAAAAACCTTAAACACACACAGTTTCTTCAAGTTCGGGAAAGAAACTGGCTCCGAGGTCGAAACCTGGCCAGGAGCGGACTCTTATCAGTCCGAAACATGGTAAGAACAATGAATATCTAACCTTTTACAGGTAAGATTCCCTTGGAATATTCTCCAAAAACCTTCAACACACACAATTTCGTTAAGTTCGGAATAAAAACTGGCCCCGATGTCGAAACCTGGCCTGGAGAGGACTCCTATAAGTTCGAAACTTGGTAAGATGATTATCTAACCTTTTACAGGTAAGCTTCCCTTGGAATATTCTCCAAAAACCTTAAACACACACAGTTTCGTCAAATTCGGGAAGGAAACTGGCTCCGAGTTCGAAACCTGGCCAAGGGCGGACTCCTATAAGTCTTAAACTTGGTAAAAACAATGAATATCTAACCTTTTATAGATAAGATTCCCTTGGAATATTATCCAAAAACCTTAAACATACACAGTTTCGTCAAGTTCTGGAAAGAAACTGGCTCCGAGGTCGAAACCTGGCCGGGAGCGGACCCCTATAAGTCCAAAACTTGATAAGAACTATGATTATCTAACCTTTTACAGATAAGATTCCCTTGGAATATTCTCCAAAAACCTTAAACATACATAATTTCGTCACGTTCTGAAAAGAAACTGGCTCCGAGGTCGAAACCTGGCTGGGAGCGGACTCCTATAAGTCCGAAACTTGGTAAGAGTGATGAATATCTAACCATTTACAGGTAAGATTCCCTTGAAGTATTCTCCAAAAACCTTAAACACACACAGTTTCGTCAAGTTCGGGAAAAAAACTGGCTCCGACGTCCAAACCTGGCCGGGAGCGGACTCATATAAGTCCGAAACTTGGTAAGAACGATGAATATCAAACCTTTTACAGGTATGATTCCCTTGGAATATTCTCCAAAAACCTTAAACACACACAGTTTCCTCATGTTCGGGAAAGAAACTGGCTCCGAGGTCGAAACCTTGTCAGGAGCGGACTCCTATAAGTCCGAAACTTGGTAAGAACGATGAATATCTAACCTTTTACAGGTAAGATTCCCTTGGAATATTCTCCAAGAACCTTAAACACACACAGTTTTGTCAAGTTCAGGAAAGAAACTGGCTTTGAGGTCGAAACATGGCCAGAAGCGGACTCCTATAAGTCTGAAACTTGGTAAGAACAATGAATATCTAACCTTTTACAGGTAAGATTCCATTGGAATATTCTCCAAAACCCTTAAACACACACAATTTCGTCAGGTTCGGGAAAAAAACTGGCTCCGACGTCCAAACCAGGCCGGGAGCGGACTCCTATAAGTTAGAAACTTGGTAAGAACGATGAATATCAAACCTTTTACAGGTATGATTCCTTTGGAATATTCTCCAAAAACCTTAAACACACACAGTTTCGTCATGTTCGGGAAAGAAACTGGCTTTGAGGTCGAAACATGGCCAGAAGCGGACTCATATAAGTCTGAAACTTGGTAAGAACGATGAATATGTAACCTTTTACAGATAAGATTCCCTTGGAATATTCTCCAAAAACCTTAAACACACAAAGTTTCGTCATGTTCGGGAAGAAAACTGGCTCCGAGGTCGAAACCTGGCCAAGAGCGGACTCCTATAAGTCCGAAACTTGGTAAGAATGATGAATATCTAACCTTTTACAGGTAAGATTCCCTTAGAATATTCTCCAAAAACCTTAAACACACAGTTTCGTCAAGTTCGGGAAGAAAACTGGCTCCGAGGTCGAAACCTGGCCAGGAGCAGACTCCTATAAGTCCGAAACTTGGTAAGAATGATGAATATCAAACGTTTTGCAGGTAAAATTCACTTGGAATATTCTCCAAAAACCTTAAACACACACAGTTTTGTCAAGTTTGGGAAAGAAACTGGCTTTGAGGTCGAAACATGGCCAAAAGCGGACTCCTATAAGTCTGAAACTTGGTAAGAACAATGAATATCTAACCTTTTATAGGTAAGATTCCATTGGAATATTCTCCAAAAACCTTAAACACACACAATTTCGTCAAGTTCGGGAAAGAAACTGGCTCCGAGGTCAAAACCTGGCCAGGAGCGGACTCCTATAAGTCTGAAACTTGGTAAGAACAATGAATATCAAACCTTTTACAGGTAAGATTCCCTTGGAATATTCTCCAAAAATCTTAAACACACACAATTTCGTCAAGTTCGGGAAAGAAACTGGCTTTGAGGTCGAAACATGGCCAGAAGCGGACTCCTATAAGCCTGAAACTTGGTAAGAACAATGAATATCTAACCTTTTACAGGTAAGATTCCCTTGGAATATTCTCCAAAAACCTTAAACATACACAATTTCGTCAAGTTCGTGAAAAAAACTGGCTTCGACGTCGAAACCTGGCCGGAGCGGACTCCTATAAGTCCGAAACTTGGTAAGAACGATGAATATCAAACCTTTTACAGGTAAGATTCCCTTGGAATATTCTCTAAAAACCTTAAACACACACAGTTTCGTCAAGTTCTGGAAAGAAACTGGCTCCGAGGTCGAAACCTGGCCTGAAGCGGACTCCTATAAGTCTGAAACTTGGTAAAAACAATGAATATCAAACCTTTTACAGGTAAGATTCCATTGGAATATTCTCCAAAAACCTTAAGCACATACAATTTCGTCAAGTTCGGGAAAGAAACTGGCTCCGAAGTCGAAACCTGGCCGGGAGAGGACTCCTATAAGTCTGAAACTTGGTAAGAACGATGAATTTCTAACCTTTTACAAGTAAGATTCCCTTGGAATATTCTCCAAACCCCTTACACACACATAGTTTCGTCAAGTTCGGGAAATAAACTGGCTCTGAGGTCGAAACCTGGCCAGGAGTGGACTCCTATAAGTCCGAAACTTGGTAAGAACGATGAATATCTAACCGTTTACAGGTAAGATTCCCTTGGAAAATTCTCCAAAAACCTTAAACACACACAGTTTCGTCAAGTTCGGAAAGAAACTGGCTCCGAGGTCAAAACCTGGCTAGGAGCGGACTCATATAAGTCCGAAACTTGGTAAGAACGATGAATATCTAACCTTTTACAGGTAAGATTCCCTTGGAATATTCTCCAAAAAACTTAAACACACCCAGTTTCGTCAAGTTCAGAAAAGAAACAGGCTCCGAGGTCGAAACCTGGCCAGGAGCGGACTCTTATAAGTCCGAAACTTGGTAAGAACGATGAATATCTAACCTTTTACAGGTAAGATTCCCTTGGAATATTCTCCAAAAACCTTAAACACACACAATTTCGTCAAGTTCGGGAAAAAAACTGGATCCGAGGTCGAAACCTGGCCGGGAGCGGATTCCTATAAGTCCGAAATTGGTAAGAACGATGAATATCAAACCTTTTACAGGTAAGATTCCCTTGTAATATTCTCTAAAAACCTTAAACACACAGAGTTTCGTCATGTTCTGGAAAGAAACTGGCTCCAAGGTCGAAACCTGACCAGGAGCGGACTCCTATAAAACCGAAACTTGGTAAGAACGATGAATATCTAACCATTTACAGGTAAGATTCCCTTGGAATATTCTCCAAAAACCTTAAACATACACAATTTCGTCAAGTTCGGGAAACAAACTGGCTTCGAGGTCGAAACCTGGCCGGGAGCGGACTCCTATAAGTCCGAAACTTGGTAAGAACGATGAATATCAAACCTTTTACATGTAAGATTCCCTTGAAATATTCTCTAAAAACATTAAACACACACAGTTTCGTCAAGTTCTGGAAAGAAACTGGCTCCGAGGTCGAAACCTGGCCAGAAGCGGACTCCTATAAGTCTGAAACTTGGTAAGAACAATGAATATCAAACCTTTTACAGGTAAGATTCCATTGGAATATTCTCCAAAAACCTTAAACACACACAATTTCGTCAAGTTCGGGAAAGAAACTGGCTCTGAGGTCGAAACCTGGCCAAGAGCGGACTCCTATAAGTCCGAAACTTGGTAAGAACGATGAATATCTAACCTTTTACAGGTAATATTCCCTTGGAATATTCTCTAAAAACCTTAAACACACACAGTTTCATCAAGTTCTAGAAAGAAACTGGCTTTGAGGTCGAAACATGGCCAGGAGCGGACTCCTATAAGTCAGAAACTTGGTAAGAACGATGAATATCTAACCTTTTACAGGTAGATTCCCTTGGAATGTTCTCAAAAAACCATAAACACACACAGTTTCGTCAAGTTCGAGAAAGAAATGCCTCCGAGGTCGAAACCTGGCCGGCAGAGGACCCCTATAAGTCCGAAACTTGGTAAGAACGATGAATTTCTAACCTTTTACAGGTAAGATTCCCTTGGAATATTCTCCAAAAACCTTAAACACACACAGTTTCGTCAAGTTCGGAAAAGAAACTGGCTCCGAGGTCAAAACCTGGCCGGGAGCGGACTCCTATAAGTCCGAAACTTGGTAAGAATGATGAATATCTAACCTTTTACAGGTAAGATTCCCTTAGAATATTCTCCAAAAACCTTAAACACACACAGTTTCGTCAAGTTCGGGAAGAAAAATGGCTCCGAGGTCGAAACCTGGCCAGGAGCAGAATCCTATAAGTCCGAAACTTGGTAAGAATGATGAATATCAAACCTTTTGCAGGTAAAATTCACTTGGAATATTCTCCAAAAACCTTAAACACACACAGTTTTGTCAAGTTTGGGAAAGAAACTGGCTTTGAGGTCGAAACATGGCCAAAAGCGGACTCCTATAAGTCTGAAACTTGGTAAGAACAATGAATATCTAACCTTTTATAGGTAAGATTCCATTGGAATATTCTCCAAAAACCTTAAACACACACAATTTCGTCAAGTTCGGGAAAGAAACTGGCTCCGAGGTCAAAACCTGGCCAGGAGCGGACTCCTATAAGTCTGAAACTTGGTAAGAATGATGAATATCGAACCTTTTACAGGTAAGATTCCCTTGGAATATTCTCCAAAAACCTTAAACACACACAGTTTCGTCAAGTTCGGGAAGAAAACTGGCTCCGAGGTCGAAACCTGGCCAGGAGCGGACTCCTATAAGTCCGAAACTTGGTAAGAATGATGAATATCAAACCTTTTGCAGGTAAAATTCACTTGGAATATTCTCCAAAAACCTTAAACACACACAGTTTTGTCAAGTTTGGGAAAGAAACTGGCTTTGAGGTCGAAACATGGCCAAAAGCGGACTCCTATAAGTCTGAAACTTGGTAAGAACAATGAATATCTAACCTTTTTTAGGTAAGATTCCATTGGAATATTCTCCAAAAACCTTAAACACACACAATTTCGTCAAGTTCGGGAAGAAAACTGGCTCCGAGGTCAAACCCTGGCCAGGAGCAGACTCCTATATGTCTGAAACTTGGTAATAACAATGAATATCTAACCATTTACAGGTAAGATTCCATTGGAATATTCTTCAAAAACCTTAAACACACACAATTTCGTCAAGTTCGGGAAAGAAACTGGCTCCGAGGTAAAAACCTGGCCAGGAGCGGACTCCTATAATTCCGAAACTTGGTAAGAACGATGAATATCGAACCTTTTACAGGTAAGATTCCCTTGGAATATTCTCCAAAAACCTTAAACACACACAGTTTCGTCAAGTTCGGGAAAGAAACTGGCTCCGAGGTCGAAACCTGGCCAGGATCGGAATCCTATAAGTCTGAAACTTGGTAAGAACGATGAATATCTAACCTTTTACAGATAAGATTCTCTTGGAATATTCTCCAAAAACCTTAAACATACACAATTTCGTCAACTTCTGGAAAGAAACTGGCTCCGAGGTCGAAACCTTGCCGGGAGCGGACTCCTATAAGTCTGAAACTTGGTAAGAACGATGAATATCTAACCGTTTACAGGTAAGATTCCCTTGGAAAATTCTCCAAAAACCTTAAACACACACAGTTTCGTCAAGTTCGAAAAGAAACTGGCTCCGAGGTCAAAAACTGGCTAGGAGCGGACTCATATCAATCCGAAACTCGGTAAGAACGATGAATATCTAACCTTTTAGAGGTAAGATTCCCTTGGAATATTCTCCAAAAACCTTAAACACACCAAGTTTCGTCAAGTTCTGGAAAGAAACTGGCTCTGAGGTCGAAACCTGACCAGGAGCGGACTCCTATAAGTCCGAAACTTGGTAAGAACGATGAATATCTAACCTTTTACAAGTAAGATTCCCTTGGAATATTCTCTAAAAACCTTAAACACACACAGTTTCGTCAAGTTCTGGAAAGAAACTGGCTCTGAGGTCGAAACCTGACCAGGAGCGGACTCCTATAAGTCCGAAACTTGGTAAGAACGATGAATATCTAACCTTTTACAGGTAAGATTCCCTTGGAATATTCTCCAAAAACCTTAAACACACCCAGTTTCGTCAAGTTCTGAAAAGAAACAGGCTCCGAGGTTGAAACCTGGCCAAGAGCAGACTATTATAAGTCCGAAACTTGGTAAGAACGATGAATATCTAACCTTTTACACGTAAGATTCCCTTGGAATATTCTCCAAAAACCTTAAACACACACAATTTCGTCAAGTTCGGGAAAAAAACTGGATCCGAGGTCGAAACCTGGCCAGGAGCGGA
Source organism: Papaver somniferum (assembly GCF_003573695.1). Classification (NCBI taxonomy): domain Eukaryota; kingdom Viridiplantae; phylum Streptophyta; class Magnoliopsida; order Ranunculales; family Papaveraceae; genus Papaver; species Papaver somniferum. The sequence goes on from NC_039359.1 coordinate 70,912,937, forward strand.
TTCCTATAAGTCCAAAACTTGGTAAGAACGATGAATATCAAACCTTTTACAGGTAAGATTCCCTTGGAATATTCTCTAAAAACCTTAAACACACACAGTTTCGTCAAGTTCTGGAAAGAAACTGGCTCTGAGGTCGAAACCTGACCAGGAGCGGACTCCTATAAGTCCGAAACTTGGTAAGAACGATGAATATCTAACCTTTTAAAGGTAAGATTCCCTTGGAATATTCTCCAAAAACCTTAAACATACACAATTTCGTCAAGTTCGTGAAAAAAACTGGCTTCGACTTCGAAACCTGGCCGGAGCGGACTCCTATAAGTCCGAAACTTGGTAAGAACGATGAATATCAAACCTTTTACAGGTAAGATTCCCTTGGAATATTCTCTAAAAACCTTAAACACACACAGTTTCGTCAAGTTCTGGAAAGAAACTGGCTCCGAGGTCGAAACCTGGCCTGAAGCGGACTCCTATAAGTCTGAAACTTGGTAAAAACAATGAATATCAAACCTTTTACAGGTAAGATTCCATTGGAATATTCTCCAAAAACCTTAAACACATACAATTTCGTCAAGTTCGGGAAAGAAACTAGCTCCGAAGTCGAAACCTGGCCGGGAGAGGACTCCTATAAGTCAAAAACTTGGTAAGAACGATGAATTTCTAACCTTTTACAAGTAAGATTCCCTTGGAATATTCTCCAAAACCCTTACACACACATAGTTTCGTCAAGTTCGGGAAATAAACTGGCTCTGAGGTCGAAACCTGTCCAGGAGCGGACTCCTATAAGTCCGAAACTTGGTAAGAACGATGAATATCTAACCGTTTACAGGTAAGATTCCCTTGGAAAATTCTCCAAAAACCTTAAACACACACAGTTTCGTCAAGTTCGGAAAGAAACTGGCTCCGAGGTCAAAACCTGGCTAGGAGCGGACTCATATAAGTCCGAAACTTGGTAAGAACGATGAATATCTAACCTTTTACAGGTAAGATTCCCTTGGAATATTCTCCAAAAAACTTAAACACACCCAGTTTCGTCAAGTTCAGAAAAGAAACAGGCTCCGAGGTCGAAACCTGGCCAGGAGAGGACTCTTATAAGTCCAAAACTTGGTAAGAACGATGAATATCTAACCTTTTACAGGTAAGATTCCCTTGGAATATTCTCCAAAAACCTTAAACACACAGAGTTTCGTCAAGTTCTGGAAAGAAACTGGCTCCGAGGTCGAAACCTGACCAGGAGCGGACTCCTATAAAACCGAAACTTGGTAAGAACGATGAATATCTAACCTTTTACAGGTAAGATTCCCTTGGAATATTCTCCAAAAACCTTAAACATACACAATTTCGTCAAGTTCGGGAAACAAACTGGCTTCGAGGTCGAAACCTGGCCGGGAGCGGACTCCTATAAGTCCGAAACTTGGTAAGAACGATGAATATCAAACCTTTTACATGTAAGATTCCCTTGAAATATTCTCTAAAAACATTAAACACACACAGTTTCGTCAAGTTCTGGAAAGAAACTGGCTCCGAGGTCGAAACCTGGCCAGAAGCGGACTCCTATAAGTCTGAAACTTGGTAAGAACAATGAATATCAAACCTTTTACAGGTAAGATTCCATTGGAATATTCTCCAAAAACCTTAAACACACACAATTTCGTCAAGTTCGGGAAAGAAACTGGCTCTGAGGTCGAAACCTGGCCAAGAGCGGACTCCTATAAGTCCGAAACTTGGTAAGAACGATGAATATCTAACCTTTTACAGGTAATATTCCCTTGGAATATTCTCTAAAAACCTTAAACACACACAGTTTCATCAAGTTCTAGAAAGAAACTGGCTTTGAGGTCGAAACATGGCCAGGAGCGGACTCCTATAAGTCAGAAACTTGGTAAGAACGATGAATATCTAACCTTTTACAGGTAGATTCCCTTGGAATGTTCTCAAAAAACCATAAACACACACAGTTTCGTCAAGTTCGAGAAAGAAATGCCTCCGAGGTCGAAACCTGGCCGGCAGAGGACCCCTATAAGTCCGAAACTTGGTAAGAACGATGAATTTCTAACCTTTTACAGGTAAGATTCCCTTGGAATATTCTCCAAAAACCTTAAACACACACAGTTTCGTCAAGTTCGGAAAAGAAACTGGCTCCGAGGTCAAAACCTGGCCGGGAGCGGACTCCTATAAGTCCGAAACTTGGTAAGAATGATGAATATCTAACCTTTTACAGGTAAGATTCCCTTAGAATATTCTCCAAAAACCTTAAACACACACAGTTTCGTCAAGTTCGGGAAGAAAAATGGCTCCGAGGTCGAAACCTGGCCAGGAGCAGAATCCTATAAGTCCGAAACTTGGTAAGAATGATGAATATCAAACCTTTTGCAGGTAAAATTCACTTGGAATATTCTCCAAAAACCTTAAACACACACAGTTTTGTCAAGTTTGGGAAAGAAACTGGCTTTGAGGTCGAAACATGGCCAAAAGCGGACTCCTATAAGTCTGAAACTTGGTAAGAACAATGAATATCTAACCTTTTATAGGTAAGATTCCATTGGAATATTCTCCAAAAACCTTAAACACACACAATTTCGTCAAGTTCGGGAAAGAAACTGGCTCCGAGGTCAAAACCTGGCCAGGAGCGGACTCCTATAAGTCTGAAACTTGGTAAGAACAATGAATATCAAACCTTTTACAGGTAAGATTCCCTTGGAATATTCTCCAAAAATCTTAAACACACACAATTTCGTCAAGTTCGGGAAAGAAACTGGCTTTGAGGTCGAAACATGGCCAGAAGCGGACTCCTATAAGCCTGAAACTTGGTAAGAACAATGAATATCTAACCTTTTACAGGTAAGATTCCCTTGGAATATTCTCCAAAAACCTTAAACATACACAATTTCGTCAAGTTCGTGAAAAAAACTGGCTTCGACGTCGAAACCTGGCCGGAGCGGACTCCTATAAGTCCGAAACTTGGTAAGAACGATGAATATCAAACCTTTTACAGGTAAGATTCCCTTGGAATATTCTCTAAAAACCTTAAACACACACAGTTTCGTCAAGTTCTGGAAAGAAACTGGCTCCGAGGTCGAAACCTGGCCTGAAGCGGACTCCTATAAGTCTGAAACTTGGTAAAAACAATGAATATTAAACCTTTTACAGGTAAGATTCCATTGGAATATTCTCCAAAAACCTTAAACACATACAATTTCGTCAAGTTCGGGAAAGAAACTAGCTCCGAAGTCGAAACCTGGCCGGGAGAGGACTCTTATAAGTCTGAAACTTGGTAAGAACGATGAATTTCTAACCTTTTACAAGTAAGATTCCCTTGGAATATTCTCCAAAACCCTTACACACACATAGTTTCGTCAAGTTCGGGAAATAAACTGGCTCTGAGGTCGAAACCTGGCCAGGAGTGGACTCCTATAAGTCCGAAACTTGGTAAGAACGATGAATATCTAACCGTTTACAGGTAAGATTCCCTTGGAAAATTCTCCAAAAACCTTAAACACACACAGTTTCGTCAAGTTCGGAAAGAAACTGGCTCCGAGGTCAAAACCTGGCTAGGAGCGGACTCATATAAGTCCGAAACTTGGTAAGAACGATGAATATCCAACCTTTTACAGGTAAGATTCCCTTGGAATATTCTCCAAAAAACTTAAACACACCCAGTTTCGTCAAGTTCAGAAAAGAAACAGGCTCCGAGGTCGAAACCTGGCCAGGAGCGGATTCCTATAAGTCTGAAACTTGGTAAGAACGATGAATATCAAACCTTTTACAGGTAAGATTCCCTTGTAATATTCTCTAAAAACCTTAAACACACAGAGTTTCGTCAAGTTCTGGAAAGAAACTGGCTCCGAGGTCGAAACCTGACCAGGAGCGGACTCCTATAAAACCGAAACTTGGTAAGAACGATGAATATCTAACCTTTTACAGGTAAGATTCCCTTGGAATATTCTCCAAAAACCTTAAACATACACAATTTCGTCAAGTTCGGGAAACAAACTGGCTTCGAGGTCGAAACCTGGCCGGGAGCGGACTCCTATAAGTCCGAAACTTGGTAAGAACGTTGAATATCAAACCTTTTACATGTAAGATTCCCTTGAAATATTCTCTAGAAACCTTAAACACACACAGTTTCGTCAAGTTCTGGAAAGAAACTGGCTCCGAGGTCGAAACCTGGCCAGAAGCGGACTCCTATAAGTCTGAAACTTGGTAAGAACAATGAATATCAAACCTTTTACAGGTAAGATTCCATTGGAATATTCTCCAAAAACCTTAAACACACACAATTTCGTCAAGTTCGGGAAAGAAACTGGCTCCGAAGTCGAAACCTGGCCGGGAGAGGACTCCTATAAGTCCGAAACTTGGTAAGAACGATGAATTTATAACCTTTTACAGGTAAGATTCCCTTGGAATATTCTCCAAAACCCTTAAACACACACAGTTTCTTCAAGTTCGGGAAAGAAATTGGCTCTGAGGTCGAAACCTTGCCAAGAGCGGACTCTTATAAGTCCGAAACTTGGTAAGAACGATGAATATCTAACCTTTTACAGGTAATATTCCCTTGGAATATTCTCTAAAAACCTTAAACACACACAGTTTCATCAAGTTCGAGAAAGAAACTGGCTTTGAGGTCGAAACATGGCCAGGAGCGGACTCCTATAAGTCAGAAACTTGGTAGGAACGATGAATATCTAACCTTTTACAGGTAAGATTCCCTTGGAATGTTCTCAAAAAACCATAAACACACACAGTTTCGTCAAGTTCGAGAAAGAAATGCCTCCGAGGTCGAAACCTGGCTGGCAGAGGACCCCTATAAGTCCGAAACTTGGTAAGAACGATGAATTTCTAACCTTTTAAACAGGTAAGATTCCCTTGGAATATTCTCCAAAAACCTTCAACATACACAGTTTCGTCAAGTTCAGGAAATAAACTGGCTCCGAGGTCGAAACCTGGCCAAGAGTGGACTCCTATAAGTCCGAAACTTGGTAAGAACGATGAATATCTAACCTTTTACAGGTAAGATTCCCTTGGAATATTCTCCAAAAACCTTAAACACACACAGTTTCTTCAAGTTCGGGAAAGAAACTGGCTCTGAGGTCGAAACCTGGACGGGAGCGGACTCCTATAAGTCCGAAACATGGTAAGAACGATAAATATCAAACCTTTTACACGTAAGATTCCCTTAGAATATTCTCTAAAAATCTTAAACACACACAGTTTCTTCAACTTCGGGAAAGAAACTGGCTCCGAGGTCGAAACCTGGCCAGGAGCGGACTCTTATCAGTCCGAAACTTGGTAGGAACGATGAATATCTAACCTTTTACAGGTAAGATTCCCTTGGAATGTTCTCAAAAAACCATAAACACACACAGTTTCGTCAAGTTCGAGAAAGAAATGCCTCCGAGGTCGAAACCTGGCTGGCAGAGGACCCCTATAAGTCCGAAACTTGGTAAGAGCAATGAATATCTAACCTTTTACAGGTAAGATTCCCTTGGAATATTCTCCAAAAACCTTCAACACACACAATTTCGTTAAGTTCGGAATAAAAACTGGCCCCGATGTCGAAACCTGGCCTGGAGAGGACTCCTATAAGTTCGAAACTTGGTAAGATGATTATCTAACCTTTTACAGGTAAGCTTCCCTTGGAATATTCTCCAAAAACCTTAAACACACACAGTTTCGTCAAATTTGGGAAGGAAACTGGCTCCGAGTTCGAAACCTGGCCAGGGGCGGACTCCTATAAGTCTTAAAGTTGGTAAAAACAATGAATATCTAACCTTTTACAGATAAGATTCCCTTGGAATATTCTCCAAAAACCTTAAACATACACAGTTTCGTCAAGTTCTGGTAAGAAACTGGCTCCGAGGTCGAAACCTGGCCGGGAGCGGACCCCTATAAGTCCAAAACTTGATAAGAACTATGATTATCTAACCTTTTAAAGATAAGATTCCCTTGGAATATTCTCCAAAAACCTTAAACATACATAATTTCGTCACGTTCTGAAAAGAAACTGGCTCCGAGGTCGAAACCTGGCCGGGAGCGGACTCTTATAAGTCCGAAACTTGGTAAGAGTGATGAATATCTAACCATTTACAGGTAAGATTCCCTTGAAGTATTCTCCAAAAACCTAAAACACACACAGTTTCGTCAAGTTCGGGAAAAAAACTGGCTCCGACGTCCAAACCTGGCCGGGAGCGGACTCATATAAGTCCGAAACTTGGTAAGAACGATGAATATCAAACCTTTTACAGGTATGATTCCCTTGGAATATTCTCCAAAAACCTTAAACACACACAGTTTCCTCAAGTTCGGGAAAGAAACTGGCTCCGAGGTCGAAACCTGGTCAGGAACGGACTCCTATAAGTCCGAAACTTGGTAAGAACGATGAATATCTAACCTTTTACAGGTAAGATTCCCTTGGAATATTCTCCAAAAACCTTAAACACACACAGTTTTGTCAAGTTCAGGAAAGAAACTGGCTTTGAGGTCGAAACATGGCCAGAAGCGGACTCCTATAAGTCTGAAACTTGGTAAGAACAATGAATATCTAACCTTTTACAGGTAAGATTCCATTGGAATATTCTCCAAAAACCTTAAACACACAAAATTTCGTCAAGTTCGGGAAAGAAAATGGCTCCGAGGTCGAAACCTGGCCAGGAGCGGACTCCTATAAGTCTGAAACTTGGTAAGAACGATGCATATCTAACTTTTTACAGGTAAGATTCCCTTGGAATATTCTCCAAAACCCTTAAACACACACAATTTCGTCAGGTTCGGGAAAAAAACTGGCTCCGACGTCCAAACCAGGCCGGGAGCGGACTCCTATAAGTTAGAAACTTGGTAAGAACGATGAATATCAAACCTTTTACAGGTATGATTCCCTTGGAATATTCTCCAAAAACCTTAAACACACAGTTTCGTCAAGTTCGGGAAAGAAACTGGCTTTGAGGTCGAAACATGGCCAGAAGCGGACTCCTATAAGTCTGAAACTCGGTAAGAACGATGAATATGTAACCTTTTACAGTTAAGATTCCCTTGGAATATTCTCCAAAACCTTAAACATACTCAATTTCGTCAAGTTCTGGAAAGAAACTGGCTCTGAGGTCGAAACCTTGCCGGGAGCGGACTCCTATAAGTATGAAACTTAATAAGAACGATGAATATCTAACCTTTTACAGATAAGATTCCCTTGGATTATTCTCCAAAACCCTTAAATATACACAATTTCGTCAAGTTCTAGAAAGAAACTGGCTCCGAGGTAGAAACCTGGCCGATAGCGGACTCCCATAAGTCTGAAACTTGGTAAGAATGATGAATATCTAACCTTTTACAAGTAAGATTCCCTTGGAATATTCTCAAAAACCTTAAACACACACAATTTCGTCAGGTTCGGGAAAAAAAACTGGCTCCGAGGTCGAAACCTGGCCGGGAGCGGACTCCTATAAGTCCGAAACTTGGTAAGAATGATGAATATCTAACCTTTTACAGGTAAGATTCCCTTGGAATATTCTCCAAAAACCTTAAACACACAAAGTTTCGTCAAGTTCGGGAAGAAAACTGGCTCCGAGGTCGAAACCTGGCCAGGAGCGGACTCCTATAAGTCCGAAACTTGGTAAGAACGATGAATATCTAACCTTTTACAGGTAAGATTCCCTTGGAATATTCTCAAAAACCTTAAACACACACAATTTCGTCAGGTTCGGGAAAAAAAAATGGCTCCGAGGTCGAAACCTGGCCGGGAGCGGACTCCTATAAGTCTGAAACTTGGTAATAACAATGAATATCGAACCTTTTACAGATAAGAATCCCTTGAAATATTCTCCAAAAACCTTAAACATACACAATTTCGTCAAATTCTGAAAAGAAACTGGCTCCGAGGTCGAAACATGGCCAAAAACGGACTCCTATAAGTCTGAAACTTGGTAAGAACAATGAATATCTAACCTTTTATAGGTAAGATTCCATTGGAATATTCTCCAAAAACCTTAAACACGCACAATTTCGTCAAGTTCGGGAAGAAAACTGGCTCCGAGGTCGAAACCTGGCCAGGAGCAGACTCCTATAAGTCCGAAACTTGCTAAGAATGATGAATATCGAACCTTTTACAGGTAAGATTCCCTTGGAATATTCTCCAAAAACCTTAAACACACACAGTTTCGTCAAGTTCGGAAAGAGACTGGCTTTTAGGTCGAAACATGGCCAGAAGCGGACTCCTATATGTCTGAAACTTGGTAATAACAATGAATATCTAACCATTTACAGGTAAGATTCCATTGGGATATTCTCCAAAAACCTTAAACACACACAATTTCGTCAAGTTCGGGAAAGAAACTGGCTCCGAGGTCAAAACCTGGCCAGGAGCGGACTCCTATAATTCCGAAACTTGGTAAGAACGATGAATATCGAACCTTTTACAGGTAAGATTCCCTTGGAATATTCTCCAAAAACCTTAAACACACACAGTTTCGTCATGTTCGGGAAAGAAACTGGCTCCGAGGTCGAAACCTGGCCAGGATCGGAATCCTATAAGTCCGAAACTTGGTAAGAACGATGAATATCTAACCTTTTACAGATAAGATTCTCTTGGAATATTCTCCAAAAACCTTAAACATACACAATTTCGTCAACTTCTGGAAAGAAACTGGCTCCGAGGTCGAAACCTTGCCGGGAGCGGACTCCTATAAGTCTGAAACTTGGTAAGAACGATGAATATCTAACCTTTTACAGATAAGATTCCTTTTGATTATTCTCCAAAAACCTTAAATATACAAAATTTCGTCAGGTTCGGGAAAAAAAACTGGCTCCGAGGTCGAAACCTGGCCGGGAGCGGACTCCTATAAGTCTGAAACTTGGTAAGAACGATGAATATCTAACCTTTTACAGGTAAGATTCCCTTGGAATATTCTCCAAAACCCTTAAACACACACAATTTCGTCAGGTTCGGGAAAAAAACTGGCTCCGACGTCCAAACCAGGCCGGGAGCGGACTCCTATAAGTTAGAAACTTGGTAAGAACGATGAATATCAAACCTTTTACAGGTATGATTCCCTTGGAATATTCTCCAAAAACCTTAAACACACAGTTTCGTCAAGTTCGGGAAAGAAACTGGCTTTGAGGTCGAAACATGGCCAGAAGCGGACTCCTATAAGTCTGAAACTCGGTAAGAACGATGAATATGTAACCTTTTACAGTTAAGATTCCCTTGGAATATTCTCCAAAACCTTAAACATACTCAATTTCGTCAAGTTCTGGAAAGAAACTGGCTCTGAGGTCGAAACCTTGCCGGGAGCGGACTCCTATAAGTATGAAACTTAATAAGAACGATGAATATCTAACCTTTTACAGATAAGATTCCCTTGGATTATTCTCCAAAACCCTTAAATATACACAATTTCGTCAAGTTCTAGAAAGAAACTGGCTCCGAGGTAGAAACCTGGCCGATAGCGGACTCCCATAAGTCTGAAACTTGGTAAGAATGATGAATATCTAACCTTTTACAAGTAAGATTCCCTTGGAATATTCACAAAAACCTTAAACACACACAATTTCGTCAGGTTCGGGAAAAAAAACTGGCTCCGAGGTCGAAACCTGGCCGGGAGCGGACTCCTATAAGTCCGAAACTTGGTAAGAATGATGAATATCTAACCTTTTACAGGTAAGATTCCCTTGGAATATTCTCCAAAAACCTTAAACACACAAAGTTTCGTCAAGTTCGGGAAGAAAATTGGCTCCGAGGTCGAAACCTGGCTAGGAGCGGACTCCTATAAGTCTTAAAGTTGGTAAAAACAATGAATATCTAACCTTTTACAGATAAGATTCCCTTGGAATATTCTCCAAAAACCTTAAACATACACAGTTTCGTCAAGTTCTGGTAAGAAACTGGCTCCGAGGTCGAAACCTGGCCGGGAGCGGACCCCTATAAGTAAAAAACTTGATAAGAACTATGATTATCTAACCTTTTAAAGATAAGATTCCCTTGGAATATTCTCCAAAAACCTTAAACATACATAATTTCGTCACGTTCTGAAAAGAAACTGGCTCCGAGGTCGAAACCTGGCCGGGAGCGGACTCCTATAAGTCCGAAACTTGGTAAGAGTGATGAATATCTAACCATTTACAGGTAAGATTCCCTTGAAGTATTCTCCAAAAACCTTAAACACACACAGTTTCGTCAAGTTCGGGAAAAAAACTGGCTCCGACGTCCAAACCTGGCCGGGAGCGGACTCATATAAGTCCGAAACTTGGTAAGAACGATGAATATCAAACCTTTTACAGGTATGATTCCCTTGGAATATTCTCCAAAAACCTTAAACACACACAGTTTCCTCAAGTTCGGGAAAGAAACTGGCTCCGAGGTCGAAACCTGGTCAGGAGCGGACTCCTATAAGTCCGAAACTTGGTAAGAACGATGAATATCTAACCTTTTACAGGTAAGATTCCCATGGAATATTCTCCAAAAACCTTAAACACACACAGTTTCGTCAAGTTCGGGGAAGAATATGGCTTTGAGGTCGAAACATGGCCAGAAGCGGACTCATATAAGTCCGAAACTTGGTAAGAACGATGAATATCTAACCTTTTACAGGTAAGACTTCCTTGGAATATTCTCCAAAAACCTTTAAAAAACACAGTTTCATCAAGTTCGGGAAAGATACTGGCTCCGAGGTCGAAACCTGGCTAGGAGCGGACTCCTATAAGTCCGAAACCTGGTAAGAACGATGAATATCTAACCTTTTACAGGTAAGATTCCCTTGGAATATTCTCCAAAAACCTTAAACACACACAGTTTTGTCTAGTTCAGAAAAGAAACTGGCTCTGAGGTCGAAACATGGCCTTGAGCGGACTCCTATAAGTCCGAAACTTGGTAAGAACGATGAATATCTAACCGTTTGTAGGTCAGATTACCTTGGAAAATTCTCCAAAAACCTAAAACACACACAGTTTCGTCAAGTTCGGAAAGAAACTGGCTCCAAGGTCAAACCCTGGCCAGGAGAGGACTTATATAAGTCCGAAACTTGGTAAGAACGATGAATATCTAACCTTTTACAGGTAAAATTCCCTTGGAATACTCTCCAAAAACCTTAAACACACACAGTTTCGTCAAGTTCAGAAAATAAACTGGCTCCGAGGTCGAAACCTGGCCAGGAGCGGACTCCTATAAGTCTGAAACTTGGTAAGAACGATGAATATCTAACCTTTTACAGGTAAGATTCCCTTGGAAAATTCTCCAAAACCCTTAAACACACACAGTTTCGACAAGTTCGGGAAAGAAACTGGCTCCGAGGTCGAAACCTGGCCAGGAGTGGACTCCTATAAGTCCGAAACTTGGTAAGAACGATGAATATCTAACCTTTTACAGGTAAGATTCCCTTGGAATATTCTCCAAAAACCTTAAACACACACAGTTTCTTCAAGTTCGGGAAAGAAACTGGCTCCGAGGTCGAAACCTAGCCGGGAGCGGACTCCTATAAGTCCGAAACTTGGTAAGAACGATAAATATCAAACCTTTTACAGGTAAGATTCCCTTGGAATATTCTCTAAAAACCTTCAACACACACAGTTTCTTCAAGTTCGGGAAAGAAACTGGCTCCGAGGTCGAAACCTGGCCAGGAGTGGACTCTTATAAGTCCGAAACATGGTAAGAACAATGAATATCTAACCTTTTACAGGTAATATTCCATTGGAATATTCTCCAAAAACCTTCAACACACACAGTTTCGTTAACTTCGGAATAAAAACTGGCCCCGATGTCGAAACCTGGCCTGGAGAGGACTCCTATAAGTTCGAAACTTGGTAAGATGATTATCTAACCTTTTACAGGTAAGAGACCCTTGGAATATTCTCCAAAAACCTTAAACACACACAGTTTCGTCAAATTCGGGAAGGAAACTGGCTCCGAGTTCGAAACCTGGCCAGGAGCGGACTCCTATAAGTCTTAAACTTGGTAAAAACAATGAATATCTAACATTTTACAGATAAGATTCCCTTGGAATATTCTCCAAAAACCTTAAACATACACAGTTTCGTCAAGTTCTTGAAAGAAACTGGCTCCGAGGTCGAAACCTGGCCGGGAGCGGACTCCTATAAGTCCAAAACTTGGTACGAACTATGAATATCTAACCTTTTACAGATAAGATTCCCTTGGAATATTCTCCAAAAACCTTAAACATACACAATTTCGTCAAGTTCTGGAAAGAAACTGGCTCCGAGGTCAAAACCTGGCCAGGACCGAACTCCTATAAGTCTGAAACTTGGTAAGAATGATGAATATCTAACCTTTTACAGGTAATATTCCATTGGAATATTCTCCAAAAACCATAAATACACAAAATTTCGTCAAGTTCGGGAAAGAAACTGGCTCCGAGGTCAAAACCTGGCTAATAGCGGACCCCTATAATTCTGAAACTTGGTAAGAACGATGAATATCTAACCTTTTACAGGTAAGATTCCCTTGGAAAATTCTCCAAAACCCTTAAACACACACAATTTCGACATGTTCGGGAAAAAAACTGGTCCGACGTCCAAACCAGGCCGGGAGCGGACTCCTATAAGTCCGAAACTTGGTAAGAATGATGAATATCAAACCTTTTACAGGTATGATTCCCTTGGAATATTCTCCAAAAACCTTAAACACACACAGTTTCGTCAAGTTCAGGAAAGAAACTGGCTTTGAGGTCGAAACATGGCCAGAAGCGGACTCCTATAAGTCTGAGACTTGGTAAGAACAATGAATATCTAACCTTTTACAGGTAAGATTTCATTGGTATATTCTCCAAAAACCTTAAACACACAAAATTTCGTCAAGTTCGGGAAAGAAACTGGCTCCGAGGTCGAAACCTGGACGGGAGCGGACTCCTATAAGTCCGAAACTTGGTAAGAACGATGAATATATAACCGTTTACAGATTAGATACCCTTGGAAAATTCTCCAAAAAGCTTAAACACACACAGTTTCGTAAAGTTCGGAAAGAAACTGGCTCTGAGGTCAAAACCTGGCTAGGAGCGGACTCATATAAGTCTGAAACTTGGTAAGAACGATGAATATCTAACCTTTTACAGGTAAGATTCCCTTGGAATATTCTCCAAAAGTCTTAAACATATACATTTTCGTCAAGTTCAGAAAATAAATAGCCTCCGAGGTCGAAACCTGGCCAGGAGCGGACTCTTATAAGTCCGAAACTTGGTAAGAACGATGAACATCTAACCTTTTACAAGTAAGATTCCCTTGGAATATTCTCCAAAAACCTTAAACACACACAAATTTGTCAAGTTCGGGAAAAAAACTGGATCCGAGGTCGAAACCTGGCCGGGAGCGGATTCCTATAAGTCCGAAACTTGGTAAGAACGATGAATATCAAACCTTTTACAGGTAAGATTCCCTTGGAATATTCTCTAAAAACCTTAAACACACACAGTTTCGTCAAGTTCTGGAAAGAAACTGGCTCCGAGGTCGAAACCTGACCAGGAGCGGACTCCTATAAGTCCTAAAATTGGTAAGAATGACTAATATCTAACCATTTACAGGTAAGATTCTCTTGAAGTATTCTCCAAAAACCTTAAACACAAACAGTTTCGTCAAGTTCGGGAAAAAAACTGGCTCCGACGTCCAAACCTGGCCGGGAGAGGACACCTATAAGTCCGAAACTTGGTAAGAACGATGAATATCAAACCTTTTACAGGTATGATTCCCTTGGAATATTCTCCAAAAACCTTAAACACACACAGTTTCGTCAAGTTCAAGAAATAAACTGGCTTTGAGGTCGAAACATGGCCAGAAGCGGACTCCTATAAGTCTGAGACTTGGTAAGAACAATGAATATCTAACCTTTTAGAGGTAAGATTCCATTGGAATATTCTCCAAAAACCTTAAGCACACAAAATTTCGTCAAGTTCGGGAAAGAAACTGGCTCCGAGGTCGAAACCTGGCCAGGAGCGGAATCATATAAGTCTGAAACTTGGTAAGAACGATGAATATATAACCTTTTACAGATAAGATTCCCTTGGAATATTCTCCAAAAACCTTAAACATACACAATTTCGTCAAGTTCTGGAAAGAAACTGGCTCCGAGGTCGAAACCTTGCCGGGAGCGGACTTCTATAAGTCTGAAACTTGGTAAGAACGATGAATATCTAACCTTTTACACATAAGATTCCCTTGGATTATTCTCCAAAACCCTTAAATATACACAATTTCGTCAAGTTCTAGAAAGAAACTGGCTCCGAGGTAGAAACCTGGCCGATAGCGGACTCCCATAAGTCTGAAACTTGGTAAGAATGATGAATATCTAACCTTTTACAAGTAAGATTCCCTTGGAATATTCTCCAAAAACCTTAAGCAAACACAGTTTCGTCAAGTTCAGGAAAGAAACTGGCTCCGAGGTCGAAACTTGGCCAGGAGCGGCCTCCTATAAGTCTGAAACTTGGTAAAAACAATGAATATCTAACCTTTTACAGATAAGATTCCCTTCGAATATTCTCCAAAAACCTTAAACATACACAATTTCGTTAAGTTCTGGAAAGAAACTGACTCCGAGGTCGAAACCTGGCCGGGAGCGGACTCCTATAAGTCCGAAACTTGGTAAGAACGTTGAATATCTAACCGTTTACAGGTAAGATTCCCTTGGAAAATTCTCTAAAAAGCTTAAACACACATAGTTTCGTCAAGTTCGGAAAGAAACTGGCTCTGAGGTCAAAACCTGGCTAGGAGCGGACTCATATAAGTCTGAAACTTGGTAAGAACGATGAATATCTAACCTTTTACAGGTAAGATTCCCTTGGAATATTCTCCAAAATTCTTAAACACATACAGTTTCGTCAAGTTCAGAAAAGAAATAGGCTCCGAGGTCGAAACCTGGCCAGGAGCAGACTCTTATAAGTCCGAAACTTGGTAAGAACGATGAATATCTAACCTTTTACGGGTAAGATTCCCTTGGAATATTCTCCAAAAACCTTACACACACACAATTTTGTCAAGTTCGGGAAAAAACTGGATCCGAGGTCGAAACCTGGCCGGGAGCGGATTCCTATAAGTCCGAAACTTGGTAAGAACGATGAATATCAACCTTTTACAGGTAAGATTCCCTTGGAATATTCTCTAAAAACCTTAAACACACACAGTTTCGTCAAGTTCTGGAAAGAAACTGGCTCCGAGGTCGAAACCTGACCAGGAGCGGACTCCTATAAGTCCGAAATTTGGTAAGAACGATGAATATCTAACCTTTTACAGGTAAGATTCCCTTGGAATATTCTCTAAAAACCTTAAACATACACAATTTTGTCAAGGTCGGGAAAAAAACTGGCTCCGAGGTCGAAACCTGGCCGGGAGAGGACTCCTATAAGTCCGAAACTTGGTAAGAACGATGAATATCAAACCTTTTACATGTAAGATTCCCTTGGAATATTCTCTAAAAACCTTAAACACACACAGTTTCGTCAAGTTCTGGAAAGAAACTGGCTCCAAGGTCGAAATCTGGCCAAAAGCGGACTCCTATAAGTCTGAAACTTGGTAAGAACAATGAATATCTAACCTTTTACAGGTCAGATTCCATTGGAATATTCTCAAAAAACCTTAAACACACACAATTTCGTCAAGTTCGGGAAAGAAACTGGCTCCGAAGTCGAAACCTGGCCGGGAGAGGACTCCTATAAGTCCGAAACTTGGTAAGAACGATGAATTTCTAACCTTTTACAGGTAAGATTCCCTTGGAATATTCTCCAAAACCCTTAAACATACACAGGTTCGTCAAGTTCGGGAAAGAAACTGGCTCTTAGATCGAAACCTGGCCGGGAGAGGTCTCCTATAAGTCTGAAACTTGGTAAGAATGATGAATATCTAACCTTTTAGAGGAAAGATTCCCTTGAAATATTCTCCAAAAACCATAAACACACACAGTTTCGTCAATTTCGGGAAAGAAACTGGATCCGAGGTCGAAACTTGGCCGGGAGAGGACCCCTATAAGTACGAAACTTGGTAAGAACGATGAATATCTAACCTTTTACAGATAAGATTCCCTTGGATTATTCTCCAAAACCCTTAAATATACACATTTCGTCAAGTTCTAGAAAGAAACTGGCTCCGAGGTCAAAACCTGGCCGGGAGCGGAATCCTATAAGTCCGAAACTTAGTAAGAACGATGAATATCTAACCGTTTACAGGTAAGATTCCCTTGGAAAATTCTCCAAAAATCTTAAACACACACAGTTTTGTCAAGTTCGAAAAGAAACTGGCTCCGAGGTCAAAACCTGGCCAAGAGCGGACTCATATAAGTCTGAAACTTTGTAAGAACGATGAATATCTAACCTTTTACATGGAAGATTCCCTTGGAATATTCTCCCAAAGTCTTAGACACACACAGTTTCGTCAAGTTCAGAAAAGAAACAGGCTCCGAGGTCGAAACCTGGCCAGGAGCGGACTCTTATAAGTCCGAAACTTGGTAAGAACGATGAATATTTAACCTTTTACAGGTAAGATTCCCTGGGAATATTCTCCAAAAACCTTAAACACACACAATTTCGTCAAGTTCGGGAAAAAAATGGATCCGAGGTCGAAACCTGGCCGGGGGCGGATTCCTATAAGTCTGAAACTCGGTAAGAACGATGAATATCAAACCTTTTACAGGTAAGATTCCTTTGGAATATTCTCTAAAAACCTTAAACACACAGTTTCGTAAATTTATGGAAAGAAACTGGCTCCGAGGTCGAAACCTGACCAGGAGCGGACTCCTATAAGTCCGAAACTTGGTAAGAACGATGAATATCTAACCTTTTACAGATAAGATTCCCTTGGAATATTCTCCAAAAACCTTAAACATACACAATTTCGTCAAGTTCGGGAAAAAACTGGCTCCGAGGTCGAAACCTGGCCGGGAGCGACTCCTATAAGTCCGAAACTTGGTAAGAACGATGAATATCAAACCTTTTACATGTAAGATTCCCTTGGAATATTCTCTAAAAACCTTAAACACACACAGTTTCGTCAAGTTCTGGAAAGAAACTGGCTCCAAGGTCGAAACCTGGCCAGAAGCGGACTCCTATAAGTCTGAAACTTGGTAAGAACAATGAATATCTAACCTTTTACATGTCAGATTCCACTTGATTATTCTCCAAAAATCTTAAACACACACAATTTCGTCAAGTTCGGGAAAGAAACTGGCTCCGAAGTCGAAACCTGGCCGAGAGAGGACTCTTATAAGTCCGAAACTTGGTAAGAACGATGAATTTCTAACCTTTTACAGGTAAGATTCCCTTAGAATATTCTCCAAAACCCTTAAACATACACAGTTTCGTCAAGTTCGGGGAAGAAACTGGCTCTGAGGTCGAAACCTGGCCAGGAGCGGACTCCTATAAGTCCAAAACTTGGTAAGAACGATGAATATCTAACCTTTTACAGGTAAGATTCCCTTGGAATATTCTCTAAAAACCTTAAACACACACAGTTTCATCAAGTTCGAGAAAGAAACTGGCTTTGAGGTCGAAACATGGCCAGAAGCGGACTCCTACAAGTCTGAAACTTGGTAAGAACGATGAATATCTAACCTTTTACA
>NC_039359.1:70930479-70950878 GCF_003573695.1 Papaver somniferum
CGGCCTCCTATAAGTCTGAAACTTGGTAAAAACAATGAATATCTAACCTTTTACAGGTAAGATTCCCTTGGAATATTCTCCAAAAGTCTTAAACACATACAGTTTCGTCAAGTTCAGAAAAGAAATAGGCTCCGAGGTCGAAACCTGGCCAGGAGCAGACTCTTATAAGTCCGAAACTTGGTAAGAACGATGAATATCTAACCTTTTACGGGTAAGATTCCCTTGGAATATTCTCCAAAAACCTTACACACACAATTTTGTCAAGTTCGGGAAAAAAACTGGATCCGAGGTCGAAACCTGGCCGGGAGCGGATTCCTATAATTCCGAAACTTGGTAAGAACGATGAATATCAACCTTTTACAGGTAAGATTCCCTTGGAATATTCTCTAAAAACCTTAAACACACACAGTTTAGTCAAGTTCTGGAAAGAAACTGGCTCCGAGGTCGAAACCTGACCAGGAGCGAACTCCTATAAGTCCGAAATTTGGTAAGAACGATGAATATCTAACCTTTTACAGGTAAGATTCCCTTGGAATATTCTCCAAAAACCTTAAACATACACAATTTCGTCAAGTTCGGGAAAAAAACTGGCTCTGAGGTCGAAACCTAGCCGGGAGAGGACTCCTATAAGTCCGAAACTTGGTAAGAACGATGAATATCAAACCTTTTACATGTAAGATTCCCTTGGAATATTCTCTAAAAACCTTAAACACACACAGTTTCGTCAAGTTCTGGAAAGAAACTGGCTCCAAGGTCGAAACCTGGCCAGAAGCGGACTCCTATAAGTCTGAAACTTGGTAAGAACAATGAATATCTAACCTTTTACATGTCAGATTCCACTTGATTATTCTCCAAAAATCTTAAACACACACAATTTCTTCAAGTTCGGGAAAGAAACTGGCTCCGAAGTCGAAACCTGGCCGAGAGAGGACTCTTATAAGTCCGAAACTTGGTAAGAACGATGAATTTCTAACCTTTTACAGGTAAGATTCCCTTGGAATATTCTCCAAAACCCTTAAACATACACAGTTTCGTCAAGTTCGGGGAAGAAACTGGCTCTGAGGTCGAAACCTGGCCAGGAGCGGACTCCTATAAGTCCAAAACTTGGTAAGAACGATGAATATCTAACCTTTTACAGGTAAGATTCCCTTGGAATATTCTCTAAAAACCTTAAACACACACAGTTTCATCAAGTTCGAGAAAGAAACTGGCTTTGAGGTCGAAACATGGCCAGAAGCGGACTCCTACAAGTCTGAAACTTGGTAAGAACGATGAATATCTAACCTTTTACAGGTAAGATTCCCTTGGAATATTCTCCAAAAACCATAAACACACACAGTTTCGTCAAGTTCAGGAAAGAAACTGGCTCCCAGGTCGAAACCTGGCCAGGAGCGGCCTCCTATAAGTCTGAAACTTGGTAAAAACAATGAATATCTAACCTTTTACAGGTAAGATTCCCTTGGAATATTCTCCAAAAGTCTTAAACACATACAGTTTCGTCAAGTTCAGAAAAGAAATAGGCTCCGAGGTCGAAACCTGGCCAGGAGCAGACTCTTATAAGTCCGAAACTTGGTAAGAACGATGAATATCTAACCTTTTACGGGTAAGATTCCCTTGGAATATTCTCCAAAAACCTTACACACACACAATTTTGTCAAGTTCGGGAAAAAAACTGGATCCGAGGTCGAAACCTGGCCGGGAGCGGATTCCTATAAGTCCGAAACTTGGTAAGAACGATGAATATCAACCTTTTACAGGTAAGATTCCCTTGGAATATTCTCTAAAAACCTTAAACACACACAGTTTCGTCAAGTTCTGGAAAGAAACTGGCTCCGAGGTCGAAACCTGACCAGGAGCGAACTCCTATAAGTCCGAAATTTGGTAAGAACGATGAATATCTAACCTTTTACAGGTAAGATTCCCTTGGAATATTCTCCAAAAACCTTAAACATACACAATTTCGTCAAGTTCGGGAAAAAAACTGGCTCTGAGGTCGAAACCTAGCCGGGAGAGGACTCCTATAAGTCCGAAACTTGGTAAGAACGATGAATATCAAACCTTTTACATGTAAGATTCCCTTGGAATATTCTCTAAAAACCTTAAACACACACAGTTTCGTCAAGTTCTGGAAAGAAACTGGCTCCAAGGTCGAAACCTGGCCAGAAGCGGACTCCTATAAGTCTGAAACTTGGTAAGAACAATGAATATCTAACCTTTTACATGTCAGATTCCACTTGATTATTCTCCAAAAATCTTAAACACACACAATTTCTTCAAGTTCGGGAAAGAAACTGGCTCCGAAGTCGAAACCTGGCCGAGAGAGGACTCTTATAAGTCCGAAACTTGGTAAGAACGATGAATTTCTAACCTTTTACAGGTAAGATTCCCTTGGAATATTCTCCAAAACCCTTAAACATACACAGTTTCGTCAAGTTCGGGGAAGAAACTGGCTCTGAGGTCGAAACCTGGCCAGGAGCGGACTCCTATAAGTCCAAAACTTGGTAAGAACGATGAATATCTAACCTTTTACAGGTAAGATTCCCTTGGAATATTCTCTAAAAACCTTAAACACACACAGTTTCATCAAGTTCGAGAAAGAAACTGGCTTTGAGGTCGAAACATGGCCAGAAGCGGACTCCTACAAGTCTGAAACTTGGTAAGAACGATGAATATCTAACCTTTTACATGTAAGATTCCCTTGGAATATTCTCCAAAAACCATAAACACACACAGTTTCGTCAAGTTCAGGAAAGAAACTGGCTCCCAGGTCGAAACCTGGCCAGGAGCGGCCTCCTATAAGTCTGAAACTTGGTAAAAACAATGAATATCTAACCTTTTACAGGTAAGATTCCCTTGGAATATTCTCCAAAAGTCTTAAACACATACAGTTTCGTCAAGTTCAGAAAAGAAATAGGCTCCGAGGTCGAAACCTGGCCAGGAGCAGACTCTTATAAGTCCGAAACTTGGTAAGAACGATGAATATCTAACCTTTTACGGGTAAGATTCCCTTGGAATATTCTCCAAAAACCTTACACACACAATTTTGTCAAGTTCGGGAAAAAAACTGGATCCGAGATCGAAACCTGGCCGGGAGCGGATTCCTATAAGTCCGAAACTTGGTAAGAACGATGAATATCTAACCTTTTACAGGTAAGATTCCCTTGGAATATTCTCCAAAAACCTTAAACATACACAATTTCGTCAAGTTCGGGAAAAAAACTGGCTCCGAGGTCGAAACCTAGCCGGGAGAGGACTCCTATAAGTCCGAAACTTGGTAAGAACGATGAATATCAAACCTTTTACATGCAAGATTCCCTTGGAATATTCTCTAAAAACCTTAAACACACAGTTTCGTCAAGTTCTGGAAAGAAACTGGCTCCAAGGTCGAAACCTGGCCAAAAGCGGACTCCTATAAGTCTGAAACTTGGTAAGAACAATGAATATCTAACCTTTTACAGGTCAGATTCCATTGGAATATTCTCCAAAAACCTTAAAACACACAATTTCGTCAAGTTCGGGAAAGAAACTGGCTCCGAAGTCGAAACCTGGCCGGGAGAGGACTCCTATAAATCCGAAACTTGGTAAGAACGATGAA
Organism: Papaver somniferum; assembly: GCF_003573695.1. Lineage (NCBI taxonomy): Eukaryota > Viridiplantae > Streptophyta > Magnoliopsida > Ranunculales > Papaveraceae > Papaver > Papaver somniferum. Next base: position 70,934,075 of record NC_039359.1, read on the forward strand.
TTTCTAACCTTTTACAGGTAAGATTCCCGTGAATATTCTCCAAAACCCTTAAACATACACAGTTTCGTCAAGTTCGGGAAAGAAACTGGCTCTGAGGTCGAAACCTGGCCGGGAGAGGTCTCCTATAAGTCTGAAACTTGGTAAGAATGATGAATATCTAACCTTTTAGAGGAAAGATTCCCTTGAAATATTCTCCAAAAACCATAAACACACACAGTTTCGTCAATTTCGGGAAAGAAACTGGATCCGAGGTCGAAACTTGGCCGGGAGAGGACCCCTATAAGTACGAAACTTGGTAAGAACGATGAATATCTAACCTTTTACAGATAAGATTCCCTTGGATTATTCTCCAAAACCCTTAAATATACACATTTCGTCAAGTTCTAGAAAGAAACTGGCTCCGAGGTCAAAACCTGGCCGGGAGCGGAATCCTATAAGTCCGAAACTTAGTAAGAACGATGAATATCTAACCGTTTATAGGTAAGATTCCCTTGGAAAATTCTCCAAAAATCTTAAACACACACAGTTTTGTCAAGTTCGAAAAGAAACTGGCTCCGAGGTCAAAACCTGGCTAGGAGCGGACTCATATAAGTCTGAATCTTTGCAAGAACGATGAATATCTAACCTTTTACATGTAAGATTCCCTTGGAATATTCTCCCAAAGTCTTAGACACACACAGTTTCGTCAAGTTCAGAAAAGAAACAGGCTCCGAGGTCGAAACCTGGCCAGGAGCGGACTCTTATAAGTCCGAAACTTGGTAAGAACGATGAATATCTAACCTTTTAGAGGAAAGATTCCCTTGAAATATTCTCCAAAAACCATAAACACACACAGTTTCGTCAATTTCGGGAAAGAAACTGGATCCGAGGTCGAAACATTGCCGGGAGAGGACCCCTATAAGTACGAAACTTGGTAAGAACGATGAATATCTAACCTTTTACAGATAAGATTCCCTTGGATTATTCTCCAAAAACCTTAAACACACACAATTTCGTCAAGTTTGGGAAAAAAAATGGATCCGAGGTTTAAACCTAGCCGGGAGAGGACTCCTATAAGTCCGAAACTTGGTAAGAACGATGAATATCAAACCTTTTACAGGTAAGATTCCCTTGGAATATTCTCCAAAAACCTTAAACATACACAATTTCGTCAAGTTCGGGAAAAAAACTGGCTCCGAGGTCGAAACCTGGCCGGGAGCGGACTCCTATAAGTCCGAAACTTGGTAAGAACGATGAATATCAAACCTTTTACATGTAAGATTCCCTTAGAATATTCTCTAAAAACCTTAAACACACACAGTTTCGTCAAGTTCTGGAAAGAAACTGGCTCCAAGGTCGAAACCTGGCCAGAAGCAGACTCCTATAAGTCTGAAACTTGGTAAGAACAATGAATATCTAACCTTTTACATGTTAGATTCCACTGGAATATTCTCCAAAAATCTTAAACACACACAATTTCGTCAAGTTCGGGAAAGAAACTGGCTCCGAAGTCGAAACCTGGCCGGGAGAGGACTCCTATAAGTCCGAAACTTGGTAAGAACGATGAATTTCTAACCTTTTACAGGTAAGATTCCCTTGGAATATTCTCCAAAACCCTTAAACATACACAGTTTCGTCAAGTTCGGGGAAGAAACTGGCTCTGAGGTCGAAAACTGGCCAGGAGCGGCCTCCTATAAGTCCAAAACTTGGTAAGAACGATGAATATCTAACCTTTTACAGGTAAGATTCCCTTGGAATATTCTCTAAAAACCTTAAACACACACAGTTTCATCAAGTTCGAGAAAGAAACTGGCTTTGAGGTCGAAACATGGCCAGAAGCGGACTCCTATAAGTCTGAAACTTGGTAAGAACGATGAATATCTAACCTTTTACAGGTAAGATTCCCTTGGAATATTCTCCAAAAACCATAAACACACACAGTTTCGTCAAGTTCGGGAAAGAAACTGGCTCCTAGGTCGAAACCTGGCCAGGAGCAGCCTCCTATAAGTCTGAAACTTGGTAAAAACAATGAATATCTAACCTTTTACAGATAAGATTCCCTTGGAATATTCTCCAAAAACCTTAAACATACACAATTTCGTCAAGTTCTGAAAAGAAACTGGCTCCGAGGTCGAAACCTTGCCGGGAGCGGACTCCTATAAGTCCGAAACTTGGTAAAAACGATGAATATCTAACCGTTTACAGGTAAGATTCCCTTGGAAAATTCTCCAAAAACCTTAAACACACACAGTTTCGTCAAGTTCGGAAAGAAACTGGCTCCTGGGTCAAAACCTGGCTAGGAGCGGACTCATATAAGTCCGAAACTTGGTAAGAACGTTGAATATCTAACCTTTTACAGGTAAGATTCCCTTGGAATATTCTCCAAAAGTCTTAAACACACACAGTTTCGTCAAGTTCGGGGTAAAAACTGGCTCTGAGGTCGAAACCTGGCCAGGAGCGGACTCCTATAAGTCCAAAACTTGGTAAGAACGATGAATATCTAACCTTTTACAGGAAGATTCCCTTGGAATATTCTATAAAAACCTTAAACACACACAGTTTCATCAAGTTCGAGAAAGAAACTGGCTTTGAGGTCGAAACATGGCCAGAAGCGGAATGCTATAAGTCTGAAACTTGGTAAGAACGATGAATATCTAACCTTTTACAGGTAAGATTCCCTTGGATTATTCTCCAAAAACCATAAACACACACAGTTTCGTCAAGTTCGGGAAAGAAACTGGCTCCCAGGTCGAAACCTGGCCAGGAGCGGCCTCCTATAAGTCTGAAACTTGGTAAAAACAATGAATATCTAACCTTTTACAGATAAGATTCCCTTGGAATATACTCCAAAAACCTTAAACATACACAATTTCGTCAAGTTCTGGAAAGAAACTGGCTCCGAGGTCGAAACCTTGCCGGGAGCGGACTCCTATAAGTCCGAAACTTGGTAAAAACGATGAATATCTAACCGTTTACAGGTAAGATTCCCTTGGAAAATTCTCCAAAAACCTTAAACACACACAGTTTCGTCAAGTTCGGAAAGAAACTGGCTCTGGGGTCAAAACCTGGCTAGGAGCGGACTCATATAAGTCCGAAACTTGGTAAGAACGATGAATATCTAACCTTTTACAGGTAAGATTCCCTTGGAATATTCTCTAAAAACCTTAAACACACACAGTTTCATCAAGTTCGAGAAAGAAACTGGCTTTGAGGTCGAAACATGGCCAGAAGCGGACTCCTATAAGTCTGAAACTTGGTAAGAACGATGAATATCTAACCTTTTACAGGTAAGATTCCCTTGGAATATTCTCCAAAAACCATAAACACACACAGTTTCGTCAAGTTCGGGAAAGAAACTGGCTCCTAGGTCGAAACCTGGCCAGGAGCAGCCTCCTATAAGTCTGAAACTTGGTAAAAACAATGAATATCTAACCTTTTACAGATAAGATTCCCTTGGAATATTCTCCAAAAACCTTAAACATACACAATTTCGTCAAATTCTGGAAAGAAACTGGCTCCGAGGTCGGAACCTGGCCAAGAGCGGACTCTTATAAGTCCGAAACTTGGTAAGAACGATGAATATCTAACCTTTTACAGGTAAGATTCCCTTGGAATATTCTCCAAAAACCTTAACACACACAATTTCGTCAAGTTCGAGAAAAAAACTGGATCCGAGGTCGAAACCTGGCCGGGAGCGGATTCCTATAAGTCCGAAACTTGGTAAGAACGATGAATATCTAACCTTTTACAGGTAAGATTCCCTTGGAATATTCTCCAAAAACCATAAACACACACAGTTTCGTCAAGTTCGGGAAAGAAACTGGCTCCTAGGTCGAAACCTGGCCAGGAGCAGCCTCCTATAAGTCTGAAACTTGGTAAAAACAATGAATATCTAACCTTTTACAGATAAGATTCCCTTGGAATATTCTCCAAAAACCTTAAACATACACAATTTCGTCAAATTCTGGAAAGAAACTGGCTCCGAGGTCGAAACCTGGCCGGGAGCGGACTCCTATAAGTCCGAAACTTGGTAAAAACGATGAATATCTAACCGTTTACAGGTAAGATTCCCTTGGAAAATTCTCCAAAAACCTTAAACACACACAGTTTCGTCAAGTTCGGAAAGAAACTGGCTCTGGGGTCAAAACCTGGCTAGGAGAGGACTCATATAAGTCCGAAACTTGGTAAGAACGATGAATATCTAACCTTTTACAGGTAAGATTCCCTTGGAATATTCTCCAAAAACCATAAACACACACAGTTTCGTCAAGTTCGGGAAAGAAACTGGCTCCGAGGTCGGAACCTAGCCGGGAGAGGACTCCTATAAGTCCGAAACTTGGTAAGAACGATGAATATCTAACCTTTTACAGGTAAGATTCCCTTGGAATATTCTCCAAAAACCTTAAACACACACAGTTTCGTCAAGTTCGGGAAAGAAACTGGATTTGAGGTCGAAACATGGCCAGAAGCGGACTCCTATAAATCGAAAACTTGGTAAGAAAAATGAATATCTAACCTTTTACAGGTAAGATTCCATTGGAATATTCTCCAAAAACCTTAAACACACACATTTTCGTCAAGTTCGGGTAAGAAACTGGCTCCGAGGTCGAAACCTGGCCAGGAGTGGACTCCTAAAAGTCTGAAACTTGGTAAGAACGATGAATATCCAACATTTTACAGGTAAGATTCTTTTGTAATATTCTCCAAAAACCTTAAACACACACAGTTTCGTCAAGTTCAGAAAAGAAACTAGCTCCGAGGTCGAAACCTGGCAAGGAGCGCACGTCTATAAGTATGAAACTTGGTAAGAACGATGAATATCTAACCTTTTACAGGTAAGATTCCCTTGGAATATTCTCCAAAAACCTTAAACACACACAGTTTCGTCAAGTTCAGAAAAGAAACTGGCTTCGAGGTCGAAACCTGGCCAGGAACGGACTCCTATAAGTCCGAAACTTGGAAAAAACGATGAATATCTAACCTTTTACAGGTAAGATTCCCTTGAAATATTCTTCAAAAACCTTAAACACACATAATTTCGTCAAGTTCGAGAAAGAAACTGGCTCGAGGTCAAAACCTGGCTAGGAGCGGACTCCTATAAATCTGAAACTTGGTAAGAACGATGAATATCTAACATTTTACAGGTAAGATTCCCTAGGAATAATCTCCAAAAACCTTAAACACATAAAGTTTCCTCAAGTTCGGGAAAGAAACTGGCTCCGAGGTCGAAACCTGGTCTGGAGCGGACTCCTATAAGTCCGAAACTTGGTCAGAACGATGAATATCTAACCTTTTAAAGGTAAGATTCCCTTGGAATATTCTCCAAAAACCTTAAACACACACAGTTTCGTCAAGTTCGGTAAAAAAACTGGCTCCAAGGTCGAAACCTGGCCGGGAGCGGACTCCTATAAGTCCGAAACTTGGTAAGAACGATGAATATCAAACCTTTTACAGGTAAGATTCCCTTGGAATATTCTACAAAAACCTTAAACACACACAGTTTCGTCAAGTTCGGGAAAGAAACTGGCTTTCAGGTCGAAACATGGCCAGAACCGGACTCCTATAAGTCGAAAACTTGTTAAGAACAATGAATATCTAACCTTTTACAAGTAAGATTCCATTGGGATATTCTCCAAAAACCTTAAGCACACACAATTTCGTCAAGTTCGGGGAAGAAACTGGCTTCGAGGTCGAAACCTGGCCAGGAGCGGACTCCTATAAGTCCGAAATTTGGTAAGAACGATGAATATCTAACCTTTTACAGGTAAGATTCCCTTGGAATATTCTCTGAAAACCTTAAACACACACAGTTTCATCAAGTTCGAGAAAGAAACTGGCTCCAAGGTCGAAACCTGGCCAGGAGCGGACTCCTATAAGTCCGAAACTTGGTAAGAACGATGAATATCTAACCTTTTACAGGTAAGATTCCTTTGGAATATTTTCTAAAAACCTTTAACACACACAGTTTCATCAAGTTCGAGAAAGAAACTGGCTCCGAGGTCGAAACCTGGCCAGGAGCGGACTCCTATAAGTCCGAAACTTGGTAAGAACGATGAATATCTAACCTTTTACAGGTAAGATTCCCTTGGAATATTCTCCGCAAACTATAAACACGCACAGTTTCGTCAAGTTCGGGAAAGAAACTGGCTCCGAGGTCAAAACCTGGCCGGGAGAGGACTCCTATAAGTTCAAATCTTGGTAAGAACGATGAATTTCTAACTTTTTACAGGTAATATTCTCTTGGAATATTCTCCAAAAACCTTAAACACACACAATTTTATCAAGTTCAGAAAGAAACTGGCTCCGAGGTCAAAACCTGGCCAGGAGCGGACTCATATAAGTCCGAAACTTGGTAAGAACGATGAATATCTAACCTTTTACAGGTAAGATTCCCTTGGAATATTCTCCAAAAACCTTAAACACACGATTTCGTCAAGTTCGTGAAAAAACTGGCTCCGAGGTCGAAACCTGGCCGGGAGCGGACTCCTATAAGTCCGAAACTTGGTAAGAACGATGAATATCAAACCTTTTACAGGTAAGATTTCCTTGGAATATTCTCTAAAAACCTTAAACACACACAGTTTCGTTAAGTTCTGGAAAGAAACTGGCTTTGAGGTCGAAACATGGCCAGAAGCGGTCTCCTATAAGTCGAAAACTTGGTAAGAACCATGAATATCTAACCTTTTACAGGTAAGATTCCCTTGGAATATTTTCCAAAAACCTTAAACACACAGTTTTGTCAAGTTCAGAAAAGAAACTGGCTTCGAGGTCGAAACCTGGCCAGGAGCGGACTCCTATAAGTCCGAAACTAGGTAAGAACGATGAATATCAAACCTTTTACAGGTAAGATTCCCTTGGAATATTCTACAAAAACCTTAAACACACACAGTTTTGTCAAGTTCAGAAAAGAAACTGGCTTCGAGGTCGAAACCTGGCCAGGAGCGGACTCCTATAAGTCCGAAACTTGGAAAGAACGATGAATATCTAACCTTTTACAGGTAAGATTTCCTTGAAATATTCTTCAAAAACCTTAAACACACATAATTTCGTCAAGTTCGGGAAAAATTTTGGCTCCGAGGTCGAAACCTGGCCGGGAGCGGACTCCTATAAGTCCGAAACTTGGTAAGAACGATGAATATCAAACCTTTTACAGGTAAGATTCCCTTGGAATATTCTCCAAAAATCTTAAACACACACAGTTTCGTCAAGTTCGGGAAAGAAACTGGCTTTCAGGTCGAAACATGGACAGAACCGGACTCCTATAAGTCGAAAACTTGTTAAGAACAATGAATATCTAACCTTTTACAGGTAAGATTCCATTGGAATATTCTCCAAAAACCTTAAACACACACAATTTCGTCAAGTTCGGGAAAGAAACTGGCTCCGAGGTCGAAACCTGGCCAGGAGCGGACTCCTATAAGTCCGAAACTTGGTAAGAACGATGAATATCTAACCTTTTACAGGTAAGATTCCCTTGGAATATTCTCCGCAAACCATAAACACACACAGTTTCGTCAAGTTCGGGAAAGAAACTGGCTCCGAGGTCAAAACCTGGCCGGGAGAGGACTCCTATAAGTTCGAATCTTGGTAAGAACGATGAATTTCTAACTTTTTACAGGTAATATTCTCTTGGAATATTCTCCAAAAACCTTAAACACACACAGTTTCATCAAGTTCAGAAAGAAACTAGCTCCGAGGTCAAAATCTGGCCAGGAGCGGACTCATATAAGTCCGAAACTTGGTAAGAACGATGAATATCTAACCTTTTACAGGTAAGATTCCCTTGGAATATTCTCCAAAAACCTTAAACACACAAAGTTTCGTCAAGTTCGGGAAGAAAACTGGCTCCGAGGTCGAAACCTGGTCTGGAGCGGACTCCTATAAGTCCGAAACTTGGTCAGAACGATGAATATCTAACCTTTTAAAGGTAAGATTCCCTTGGAATATTCTCCAAAAACCTTAAACACACACAGTTTGGTCAAGTTCGGTAAAAAAACTGGCTCCAAGGTCGAAACCTGGCCGGGAGAGGACTCCTATAAGTCCGAAACTTGGTAAGAACGATGAATATCAAACCTTTTACAGGTAAGATTCCCTTGGAATATTCTACAAAAACCTTAAACACACACAGTTTCGTCAAGTTCGGGAAAGAAACTGGCTTTCAGGTCGAAACATGGCCAGAACCGGACTCCTATAAGTCAAAAACTTGTTAAGAACAATGAATATCTAACCTTTTACAAGTAAGATTCCATTGGGATATTCTCCAAAAACCTTAAGCACACACAATTTTGTCAAGTTCGGGAAAGAAACTGGCTTCGAGGTCGAAACCTGGCCAGGAGCGGACTCCTATAAGTCCGAAATTTGGTAAGAACGATGAATATCTAACCTTTTACAGGTAAGATTACCTTGGAATATTCTCTGAAAACCTTAAACACACACAGTTTCATCAAGTTTGAGAAAGAAACTGGCTCCAAGGTCGAAACCTGGCCAGGAGCGGACTCCTATAAGTCCGAAACTTGGTAAGAACGATGAATATCTAACCTTTTACAGGTAAGATTCCCTTGGAATATTCTCTAAAAACCTTTAACACACACAGTTTCATCAAGTTCGAGAAAGAAACTGGCTCCGAGGTCAAAACCTGGCCAGGAGCGGACTCATATAAGTCCGAAACTTGGTAAGAACGATGAATATCTAACCTTTTACAGGTAAGATTCCCTTGGAATATTCTCCAAAAACCTTAAACACACGATTTCGTCAAGTTCGTGAAAAAACTGGCTCCGAGGTCGAAACCTGGCCGGGAGCGGACTCCTATAAGTCCGAAACTTGGTAAGAACGATGAATATCAAACCTTTTACAGGTAAGATTTCCTTGGAATATTCTCTAAAAACCTTAAACACACACAGTTTCGTTAAGTTCGGGAAAGAAACTGGCTTTGAGGTCGAAACATGGCCAGAAGCGGTCTCCTATAAGTCGAAAACTTGGTAAGAACCATGAATATCTAACCTTTTACAGGTAAGATTCCCTTGGAATATTTTCCAAAAACCTTAAACACACACAGTTTTGTCAAGTTCAGAAAAGAAACTGGCTTCGAGGTCGAAACCTGGCCAGGAGCGGACTCCTATAAGTCCGAAACTTGGAAAGAACGATGAATATCTAACCTTTTACAGGTAAGATTTCCTTGAAATATTCTTCAAAAACCTTAAACACACATAATTTCGTCAAGTTCGGGAAAGAAACTGGCTCCGAGGTCAAAACCTGGCTAGGAGCGGACTCCTATAAATCCGAAACTTGGTAAGAACGATGAATATATAACCCTTTACAGGTAAGATTCCCTTGGAATATTCTCCAAAAACATTAAACACACACAGTTTCCTCAAGTTCGGGAAGGAAACTGGCTCCGAGGTCGAAACCTGGCCAGGAGCGGACTCCTATAAGTCCGAAACTTGGTAAGAACGATGAATATCTAACCTTTTACAGGTAAGATTCCCTTGGAATATTCTCCAAAAATCTTAAACACACACAGTTTCGTCAAGTTCGGGAAAAAAACTGGCTCCGAGGTCGAAACCTGGCCGGGAGCGGACTCCTATAAGTCCGAAACTTGGTAAGAACGATGAATATCAAACCTTTTACAGGTAAGATTCCCTTGGAATATTCTCCAAAAATCTTAAACACACACAGTTTCGTCAAGTTCGGGAAAGAAACTGGCTTTCAGGTCGAAACATGGCCAGAACCGAACTCCTATAAGTCGAAAACTTGTTAAGAACAATGAATATCTAACCTTTTACAGGTAAGATTCCATTGGAATATTCTCCAAAAACCTTAAACACACACAATTTCGTCAAGTTCGGGAAAGAAAATGGCTCCGAGGTCGAAACCTGGCCAGGAGCGGACTCCTATAAGTCCGAAACTTGGTAAGAACGATGAATATCTAACCTTTTAAAGGTAATATTCCCTTGGAATATTCTCCGCAAACTATAAACACGCACAGTTTCGTCAAGTTCGGGAAAGAAACTGGCTCCGAGGTCAAAACCTGGCCGGGAGCGGACTCCTATAAGTCCGAAACTTGGTAAGAACGATGAATATCTAACCTTTTACAGGTAAGATTCCCTTGGAATATTCTCTAAAAACCTTTAACACACACAGTTTCATCAAGTTCGAGAAAGAAACTGGCTCCGAGGTCGAAACCTGGCCAGGAGCGGACTCCTATAAGTCCGAAACTTGGTAAGAACGATGAATATCTAACCTTTTACAGGTAAGATTCCCTTGGAATATTCTCCGCAAACTATAAACACGCACAGTTTCGTCAAGTTCGGGAAAGAAACTGGCTCTGAGGTCAAAACCTGGCCGGGAGAGGACTCCTATAAGTTCGAATCTTGGTAAGAACGATGAATTTCTAACTTTTTACAGGTAATATTCTCTTGGAATATTCTCCAAAAACCTTAAACACACACAGTTTTATCAAGTTCAGAAAGAAACTGGCTCCGAGGTCAAAACCTGGCCAGGAGCGGACTCATATAAGTCCGAAACTTGGTAAGAACGATGAATATCTAACCTTTTACAGGTAAGATTCCCTTGGAATATTCTCCAAAAACCTTAAACACACGATTTCGTCAAGTTCGTGAAAAAACTGGCTCCGAGGTCCAAACCTGGCCGGGAGCGGACTCCTATAAGTCCGAAACTTGGTAAGAACGATGAATATCAAACCTTTTACAGGTAAGATTTCCTTGGAATATTCTCTAAAAACCTTAAACACACACAGTTTCGTTAAGTTAGGGAAAGAAACTGGCTTTGAGGTCGAAACATGGCCAGAAGCGGTCTCCTATAAGTCGAAAACTTGGTAAGAACCATGAATATCTAACCTTTTACAGGTAAGATTCCCTTGGAATATTTTCCAAAAACCTTAAACACACACAGTTTTGTCAAGTTCAGAAAAGAAACTGGCTTCGAGGTCGAAACCTGGCCAGGAGCGGACTCCTATAAGTCCGAAACTTGGTAAGAACGATGAATATCAAACCTTTTACAGGTAAGATTCCCTTGGAATATTCTACAAAAACCTTAAACACACACAGTTTTGTCAAGTTCAGAAAAGAAACTGGCTTCGAGGTCGAAACCTGGCCAGGAGCGGACTCCTATAAGTCCGAAACTTGGAAAGAACGATGAATATCTAACCTTTTACAGGTAAGATTTCCTTGAAATATTCTTCAAAAACCTTAAACACACATAATTTTGTCAAGTTCGGGAAAAAAACTGGCTCCGAGGTCGAAACCTGGCCGGGAGCGGACTCCTATAAGTCCGAAACTTGGTAAGAACGATGAATATCAAACCTTTTACAGGTAAGATTCCCTTGGAATATTCTCCAAAAATCTTAAACAAACACAGTTTCGTCAAGTTCGGGAAAGAAACTGGCTTTCAAGTCGAAACATGGCCAGAACCGGACTCCTATAAGTCGAAAACTTGTTAAGAACAATGAATATCTAACCTTTTACAGGTAAGATTCCATTGGAATATTCTCCAAAAACCTTAAACACACACAATTTCGTCAAGTTCGGGAAAGAAACTGGCTCCAAGGTCGAAACCTGGCCAGGAGCGGACTCCTATAAGTCCGAAACTTGGTAAGAACGATGAATATCTAACCTTTTACAGGTAATATTCCCTTGGAATATTCTCCGCAAACCATAAACACACACAGTTTCGTCAAGTTCGGGAAAGAAACTGGCTCCGAGGTCAAAACCTGGCCGGGAGAGGACTCCTATAAGTTCGAATCTTGGTAAGAACGATGAATTTCTAACTTTTTACAGGTAATATTCTCTTGGAATATTCTCCAAAAACCTTAAACACACACAGTTTCATCAAGTTCAGAAAGAAACTGGCTCCGAGGTCAAAACCTGGCCAGGAGCGGACTCATATAAGTCCGAAACTTGGTAAGAACGATGAATATCTAACCTTTTACAGGTAAGATTCCCTTGGAATATTCTCCAAAAACCTTAAACACACAAAGTTTCGTCAAGTTCGGGAAGAAAACTGGCTCCGAGGTCGAAACCTGGTCTGGAGCGGACTCCTATAAGTCCGAAACTTGGTCAGAACGATGAATATCTAACCTTTTAAAGGTAAGATTCCCTTGGAATATTCTCCAAAAACCTTAAACACACACAGTTTCGTCAAGTTCGGTAAAAAAACTGGCTCCAAGGTCGAAACCTGGCCGGGAGCGGACTCCTATAAGTCCGAAACTTGGTAAGAACGATGAATATCAAACCTTTTACAGGTAAGATTCCCTTGGAATATTCTACAAAAACCTTAAACACACACAGTTTCGTCAAGTTCGGGAAAGAAACTGGCTTTCAGGTCGAAACATGGCCAGAACCGGACTCCTATAAGTCGAAAACTTGTTAAGAACAATGAATATCTAACCTTTTACAAGTAAGATTCCATTGGGATATTCTCCAAAAACCTTAAGGACACACAATTTCGTCAAGTTCGGGAAAGAAACTGGCTTCGAGGTCGAAACCTGGCCAGGAGCGGACTCCTATAAGTCCGAAATTTGGTAAGAACGATGAATATCTAACCTTTTACAGGTAAGATTCCCTTGGAATATTCTCTGAAAACCTTAAACACACACAGTTTCATCAAGTTCGAGAAAGAAACTGGCTCCAAGGTCGAAACCTGGCCAGGAGCGGACTCCTATAAGTCCGAAACTTGGTAAGAACGATGAATATCTAACCTTTTACAGGTAAGATTCCCTTGGAATATTCTCTAAAAACCTTTAACACACACAATTTCATCAAGTTCGAGAAAGAAACTGGCTCTGAGGTCGAAACCTGGCCAGGAGCGGACTCCTATAAGTCCGAAACTTGGTAAGAACGATGAATATCTAACCTTTTACAGGTAAGATTCCCTTGGAATATTCTCCGCAAACTATAAACACGCACAGTTTCGTCAAGTTCGGGAAAGAAACTGGCTCCGAGGTCAAAACCTGGCCGGGAGAGGACTCCCATAAGTTCGAATCTTGGTAAGAACGATGAATTTCTAACTTTTTACAGGTAATATTCTCTTGGAATATTCTCCAAAAACCTTAAACACACACAGTTTTATCAAGTTCAGAAAGAAACTGGCTCCGAGGTCAAAACCTGGCCAGGACCGGACTCATATAAGTCCGAAACTTGGTAAGAACGATGAATATCTAACCTTTTACAGGTAAGATTCCCTTGGAATATTCTCCAAAAACCTTAAACACACGATTTCGTCAAGTTCGTGAAAAAACTGGCTCCGAGGTCGAAACCTGGCCGGGAGCGGACTCCTATAAGTCCGAAACTTGGTAAGAACGATGAATATCAAACCTTTTACAGGTAAGATTTCCTTGAAATATTCTCTAAAAACCTTAAACACACACAGTTTCGTTAAGTTCGGGAAAGAAACTGGCTTTGAGGTCGAAACATGGCCAGAAGCGGTCTCCTATAAGTCGAAAACTTGGTAAGAACCATGAATATCTAACCTTTTACAGGTAAGATTCCCTTGGAATATTTTCCAAAAACCTTGAACACACACAGTTTTGTCAAGTTCAGAAAAGAAACTGGCTTCGAGGTCGAAACCTGGCCAGGAGCGGACTCCTATAAGTCCGAAACTTGGAAAGAACGATGAATATCTAACCTTTTACAGGTAAGATTTCCTTGAAATATTCTTCAAAAACCTTAAACACACATAATTTCGTCAAGTTCGGGAAAGAAACTGGCTCCAAGGTCAAAACCTGGCTAGGAGCGGACTCCTATAAATCCGAAACTTGGTAAGAACGATGAATATCTAACCCTTTACAGGTAAGATTCCCTTGGAATATTCTCCAAAAACATTAAACACACACAGTTTCCTCAAGTTCGGGAAAGAAACTGGCTCCGAGGTCGAAACCTGGCCAGGAGCGGACTCCTATAAGTCCGAAACTTGGTAAGAACGATGAATATCTAACCTTTTACAGGTAAGATTCTCTTGGAATATTCTCCAAAAACCTTAAACACACACAGTTTCGTCAAGTTCGGGAAAAAAACTGGCTCCGAGGTCGAAACCTGGCCGGGAGCGGACTCCTATAAGTCCGAAACTTGGTAAGAACGATGAATATCAAACCTTTTACAGGTAAGATTCCCTTGGAATATTCTCCAAAAACCTTAAACACACACAGTTTCGTAAAGTTCGGGAAAGAAACTGGCTTTCAGGTCGAAACACGGCCAGAAGCGGACTCCTATAAGTCGAAAACTTGTTAAGAATAATGAATATCTAACCTTTTACAGGTAAGATTCTATTGGAATATTCTCCAAAAACATTAAACAGACACAGTTTCCTCAAGTTCGGGAAAGAAACTGGCTCCAAGGTCGAAACCTGGCCAGGAGCGGACTCCTATAAGTCCGAAACTTAGTAAGAACGATGAATATCTAACCTTTTACAGGTAAGATTCCCTTGGAATATTCTCCAAAAACCTTAAACACACACAGTTTCGTCAAGTTCGGGAAAAAAACTGGCTCCGAGGTCGAAACCTGGCCGGGAGCGGACTCCTATAAGTCCGAAACTTGGTAAGAACGATGAATATCAAACCTTTTACAGGTAAGATTCCCTTGGAATATTCTCCAAAAATCTTAAACACACACAGTTTCGTCAAGTTCGGGAAAGAAACTGGCTTTCAGGTCGAAACATGGCCAGAACCGGACTCCTATAAGTCGAAAACTTGTTAAGAACAATGAATATCTAACCTTTTACAGGTAAGATTCCATTGGAATATTCTCCAAAAACCTTAAACACACACAATTTCGTCATGTTCGGGAAAGAAACTGGCTCCGAGGTCGAAACCTGGCCAGGAGCGGACTCCTATAAGTCCGAAACTTGGTAAGAACGATGAATATCTAACCTTTTACAGGTAAGATTCCCTTGGAATATTCTCCGCAAACCATAAACACACACAGTTTCGTCAAGTTCGGGAAAGAAACTGGCTCCGAGGTCAAAACCTGGCCGGGAGAGGACTCCTATAAGTTCGAATCTTGGTAAGAACGATGAATTTCTAACTTTTTACAGGTAATATTCTCTTGGAATATTCTCCAAAAACCTTAAACACACACAGTTTCATCAAGTTCAGAAAGAAACTGGCTCCGAGATCAAAACCTGGCCAGGAGCGGACTCATATAAGTCCGAAACTTGGTAAGAACGATGAATATCTAACCTTTTACAGGTAAGATTCCCTTGGAATATTCTCCAAAAACCTTAAACACACGATTTCGTCAAGTTCGTGAAAAAACTGGCTCCGAGGTCGAAACCTGGCCGGGAGCGGACTCCTATAAGTCCGAAACTTGGTAAGAACAATGAATATCTAACCTTTTACAGGTAAGATTCCATTGGAATATTCTCCAAAACCCTTAAACACACAGTTTCGTCAAGTTCGGGAAAGAAACTGGCTCCGAGGTCGAAACCTGGCCAGGAGCGGACTCCTATAAGTCCGAAACTTGTTAAGAATGATGAATATATAACCTTTTACAGGTAAGATTCCCTTGGAATATTCTCTAAAAACCTTAAACACACACAGTTTCATCAAGTTCGAGAAAGAAACTGGCTCCGAGGTCGAAACCTGGCCAGGAGCGGACTCCTATAAGTCTGAAACTTGGTAAGAACGATGAATATCTAACCTTTTACAGGTAAGATTCCCTTGGAATATTCTCCGCAAACCATAAACACACACAGTTTCGTCAAGTTCGGGAAAAAAACTGGCTCCGAGGTCGAAACCTGGCCGGGAGAGGACTCCTATAAGTTCGAATCTTGGTAAGAATGATGAATTTCTAACTTTTTACAGGTAATATTCTCTTGGAATATTCTCCAAAAACCTTAAACACACACAGTGTCATCAAGTTCGGAAAGAAACTGGCTCCGAGGTCAAAACCTGGCCAAGAGCGGACTCATATAAGTCCGAAACTTGGTAAGAACGATGAATATCTAACCTTTTACAGGTAAGATTCCCTTGGAATATTCTCCAAAAACCTTAAACACACACAATTTCGTCAAGTTCGGGAAAAAATTGGCTCCGAGGTCGAAACCTGGCCGGGAGCGGACTCGTATAAGCCCGAAACTTGGTAAGAACGATGAATATCAAACCTTTTACAGGTAAGATTTCCTTGGAATATTCTCTAAAAACCTTAAACACACACAGTTTCGTTAAGTTCGGGAAAGAAACTGGCTTTGAGGTCGAAACATGGCCAGAAGCGGTCTCCTATAAGTCGAAAACTTTGTAAGAACAATGAATATCTAACCTTTTACAGGTAAGATTCCATTGGAATATTCTCCAAAAACCTTAAACACACACATTTTCGTCAAGATCGAGAAAGAAACTGGCTCCGAGGTCGAAACCTGGCCAGGAGCGGACTCCTATAAGTCTGAAACTTGGTAAGAACGATGAATATCTAACTTTTTACAGGTAAGATTCCCTTGGATTATTCTCCAAAAACCTTAAACACGCACAGTTTCGTCAAGTTCAGAAAAGAACCTAGCTCCGAGGTCGAAACCTGGCCAGGAGCGGACTCCTAGAAGTACGAAACTTGGTAAGAACGATGCATATCTAACCTTTTACAGGTAAGATTCCTTTGGAATACTCTTCAAAAACCTTAAACACACAGTTTCGTCAAGTTCAGAAAAGAAACTGGCTTCGAGCTCGAAACCTGGCCAGGAGCAGACTCCTATACATCCGAAACTTGGTAAGAACGATGAATATCTAACCTTTTACAGGTAAGATTCCCTTGGAATATTCTCCAAAAACCTTAAACACACATAATTTCGTCAAGTTCGGGAAAGAAACTGGCTCCGAGGTCAA